>NC_137885.1:17605204-17850204 GCF_963924005.1 Protomyctophum bolini | reverse complement strand
TTGTGAGCTTGTAGATCTTGTAGTCTATTTTCAAATGGCGAAAATATGTATAGGGCGTTTACTGTTTAACGTATGTTTCGTAATAGGCCTAATATTCAAAGTAACTAGTAACTAAAGTTTTCAAATAATTATAGTGGAGTAAAAGTACAATATTTGCCTCTGAAATGTAGTGGAGTAGAAGGAAAAGTACTGGAAATTGAAAAGACTCAAGCAAAGTACAAATACCTCAGAAATTGTACTTACAGTAAGTACAGTACTTAAGTAAATATACTTAGTTACTTTCCATGCACCACTGCACTGCCAACAACCAATGTACTATTTGTCAGGAATCACTGGTTGAGGATGCTTCTGCTTTGTCAAAGAAATATTGTGGTTTTTGAAGTCCATTGAGAGTTGGGGGAACATAATGTGACCAGATTTGACTGAGAGCCAGCCATCGCGCAAATTCCAGCTTTTCACCAGCTTTTCCAAAATGAGTTAATAGCACAGGCAGACTGTGTCTGAAATAAGTGTCAGAGCTGAAATCGACAATATGAAATAAATGCTTAAACATGTAGCTGTTAGAGTCCACAGAAGTGAACCTTTCAAGCCTGTTTTCTCAACTCGCTGTTTTCTGCAAGACATGACTCTATAAGCCATATCTCCAAATCTGGTGGGTCAAACTGAACAACCAATATGTCAATTTGAAGCTATATGATTACCTGCTTACGAAAATTCAAAAAAATCCAAAACCCGTTTTGAAGATTAAACCCTGTGAAACCTATGTGTGCGAAAGATTGTATATTCATTTATAAAATAAAATGCTGGGGGTGGGGCTACAGTCTGTGTGTAGTAAACCATTTCCAGGAATGACATTCAGAGCATGAAAATACACCCTTGTGAGGTAAATTAATACTCCACAGCAATGGACACACACGCGCGCGCACACACACACGCGCGCTCACACACACACACACACACACACACACACACACACACACACACACACACACGACAGTCGGACTCACGCAATGAGAATTCACATGGCCATGCGACAGGAACCATGCAACCCTGAGTCAGAGCATTCTTGTGAGTTCATCTTATATTTAGAACCAGAGCACCCCACTTTAACACACAGATGAGCACGCGCGATGGCAGGCACACAGGCAGGCATCACAGGCTTGCGCATGCACATACACACACACACACACACACACACACACACACACACACACACACACACACACACACACACACACACACACACACACAGAGAGAGAGGCACGTCATACAATGCCTAGGACAGTGGTCTATTAATAGACTTTAAAATGTGTAAGGGACACAAGGAAATGTCTATAGCACGTCAGACCTACAGTGGCAGATATTAAGCCTACCCAGTTTACTTGTACACATGAAAGGGACTTTACTGTACATATGTGGCAAAAAAGAAAACCTGTGTTCAGAATATTTTCAAGAAAGTCTTTTGTTTTGTAGCTACTGTATTGATTGTTGTTGCTGATCGTACACAGCTCTGTTTACACATTTCTAGATGGGCAGGGGTTATAGCTTTAATCGTATGTACATATAAACATACATCTACTTAATTTTTGTCTGTTTTTATTTCACACTTGCTTTCAATTGACAGAGAGAGAGAGAGAGAGAGAGAGAGAGAGGTCTGGTATAGAAGGACCTCTGGCGGTGAGTTACTGTAACTGTGCAATAGTTAGGAGCATCTTTTTGGCCAGACTCATCACATGCCAAATGTGTGTTGACACTATACACACACGCAGAAGAACTGGGAGGCGGAGGCGCTGGGGTCCGCTGCCCGGAGCAGTGTGTTAACCAGGTCTTCACCGCCAAACTGGCCGAAGGCAAAAACAAAATGCCACTGGCAGATTCGACTGCCATCTTGTTATGCAATGCATGTTGTAGCCTATCTGTGTGTGTGTGTATATGTGTGTGTGTGTGTGTGTGTGTGTGTGTGTGTGTGTGTGTGTGTGTGTGTATGTATTGAGCTGACTTACTTTATGGTCCATATTCCAGATAAAATATGACCCTGAGACTGAGAGGGCAACGTCCATTCTGATATCATAACACACACACACACACACACACACACACACACACACACACACACACACACACACACACACACACACACACACACACACACGTGCGGCTGCGCGCCCTTACCTTAACATAAAGGGATATCTTAATTCCTTCATCTATTAAGGGCCTCGATTCCTTATTTTCCTCAGATGATGATGATGATGATGACGATGATGAAGACGACGACGATCTGCGTGACTCCCGACCTCCGACCTCATCCTCATTGACCCCCGGAGACGCCCTGTCGTATACAGGGGGTCAGATTAATGTCGTACAGGCCCGCAGATTAATATCCACGTGAGCTTCTGCTGTTTGCACTTATCTTTTGCAAATGTTTAAACATGTAGGCACATTTTCCAGCATGGAAGCTACGATGATTATCTCAAATAACTGCGATTATGTAGCTAACAGTTGTGACAGGCCTACCTCTCCCTCTCTTCTGAGTCCCGTTCCTCCGATTCGCTTCTCTTCTCCTCTTCATTGTCGCTCTCACTGTCGGAGCCGTCCTTCCTCTCCTCTTCCCTCGTCTCTCTGTCTTCGGCACTCTTAGAGGAAGAGGAGGAGGAGGTGGAGGAGGCATCGCTGCCGCGTCTCTCCTTGGGCAGACGGGGTGCAGGGAGCAGAGGGGGACTGGGTATCTCTTGGGTCACGTGGGTGTTCTGGTATACGGGCACTAGACCCATATCTGCGGGCGTTTCGTAGGTCACCTCTGGCTCTGGGGCTTTCTCGTCGCCTGACTCGTCGGAGGAGAAAGAGGAGGAGCGGCTGCTTCCAGACCTCCTCTGGTTCTCGTAGGTGACATCCATAGGGGTCTCGTACACGTTCTCCGTGATGGACTCCATTCCGTGTCCACTGGCGGTGGGGTAGGGGGGAAGTCGGCGATTATAACAGTGGCGGTCTGGTAGCGGACAGTAACAGTGAGCCGTCTACAAAGGCAGAGCAGAGATTGAAAGTGATGCCCCCACTCCTGCATGCAGTGCCAACCCCGGTTTATGACCCCGGGATGGGACTTTGGACGGGGGGAGGGATGACAGGTGATGTCTAGAGTGGATCTCATCTCCTTAAAGAAAAACACACAACACACACTTCCCATGTAACTTATTTTCAATCCATCAATGCCGCAAGCCTAGATGTGTATAGTGCACCACTGTACAGTAGTTATGGTTGCTCTTTCTCTATTCTCCCTCCCAGATGATAAAAGTGAGGTCGCAGTTTACTATGAAAACCTGCAAAAACTGTCAGAGGGGGAAATCATAGATTTACAGCCCCAGCAAAGTGATATAGTCCAAAACGTATAGGCCCAGTTGCAGCCATTTTTAAAACTGGCCTGAGGTTGATTATCAATTAGGGTGGTATAAAGGTGATCTGATTCATGCTTGTGTGATTAAACATATTGGATTAAACATGAGTATATACATTTATGCAATTTATCTGCAGCCATATTGGAAAATATGCCGCCATATTGGAAACTATATGTTATTTACTTGGTAGAAATACCTCCAGAACATATTCTCTTATATTCAAATCAAAATGAGGGGGAAATCAAAGATTTACAGCCCCAGCAAAGTGATATAGTCCAAAACCAAAATTGAGGAATTCTGCATGATCTGAGGTTGATTGTTTACAGTTTACTATGAAAACCTGCAAAATCTGTCAGTCATGCTAAAACCTGTCAGTCAGTCCGTCAGTCACGCCTCGTAAAACTGGTCTTATTCACTCACAGTGGCAGAGCAATCATTGGACCATGATCAATAGAAATTATAGGTCATGACCTATCTGTTCTGATTCTTAATCCACCGTTTCAATTTTAATTATTTAGGGCATTATATGATTATATTAACATGATGATGAGATGCACATGTTGTCCATTGATTTCTTGTTAGCATGAGTATTAATAATGTATTAGTGAGTCATTTCACAATAACTGCTCATTATTCTACACAATAAACTGATTAACTAAGGGTTACATTCTGGTATAACCTCTTACTAAATTAATTAATTTGGCGATTTTCAAATGGCCGAAATGTATAGGGCTGATACTAATCCAAATCTGCAAATAAATATCTGTAACTAAAGTTTTCAAATAAATGTAGTGGACTAAGTTGAGTAAAAGTACAATATTTGCCTCTGAGATGTAGTGAAGTAGAAGTAAAAGTAATGGAAAATGGAAATACTTAAGTAAAGTACAAATACCTCAAAATTTTACTCATAAAATGTTACTTATAAAAGCACTTAGTACCACCACTTCACCACTTTTCAACCTATCTTCATATAATTGGTCCTCTCATACAACAATCATACATCAGTCTGTTATGGCCTCAGTCACACCTTTACAACAGACTGATGTATGCGATGTATAGCTGATGCAAGCTCGCAATGCATTTCCAATGGGAGTCACATGGTTTGACATTACATTTGTGTTGTATGAGGGGGATGGGGGCAGTCGAAACACAGCCGAAAGCCATACAACAGCTTGTAGTCCAAAATGTTATATCAAACCATGTGACTAGTGATTTCCATTGGAAATGCATTGGCATGACACTTACATCTTGCTTACATCTAGCATGCATCGATTTTGTATGCTAGATCGAGTGTAGAAGCCACTTAACTGTTTTTTGTATGTCATTGCCTAATTGACAGAGCATATCAAGGCTGGGGTAATTGGGAATAGTTATGCACCTGGGTGGAAATACGGCTTTTACCAGGCCAGCCAGGAGAATGTCACAGAGAGAAGCTGTTTGTTCTGTAATGCACATTAATGCCGAAGTAAATATGCAAACAAAAAATAATTCAACTTGTGGACAATGGTTTCTTCTTGCCTGCGTACAGCCCAAGTCTGGGTGCATCAAGTACATATCAATCCAATTTACACAAATGATTAACTATTCAAAATAAATTTGTAAGAATAGCTACCTCTTCTCACTATTTGGCTCCATCTGCTCCTTTGTTTAAGGATCTAAATGTACTGTCTATCTATGACATTAACATAGTACAATCTAGTACTATAGTACTAGATTGTACTGTTCTTTCATATATAAATGCACTTACATTCCAAATATGCTTCCTACAACTTTCAAAGAATATTTTAAGACCAACTCTCAAGTTCATGATTATAATACTAGACAATATATAATAATATATAATATATAATTATGACAATATTCAACCTCCCTTCAGCCGTACCACTCTTAGCCAGGCAGTTCTCCATAAAAGTCAGAGGTTCTTTACTCTGGAATTCACACTGCCAACTCCTCATCTTCACTCTGTAACTTTAAACATAGATTGAGGGCCAGCCTCTTGAAGCAACCTCTCCAATTGATTCTAATGTAATGTAGCCTTTTTTTGTTATTTTCCATACCTATATGTTTGATTACTTTGTCTTACTATTTGTATATTACTATTTGTATATTATTTTTGGTGAGAACCACAAGCCCTCCCTGGGTTTCTTTTCTCACCTGCACACACTTCTCTTTTATTGATGTTACCTTTTTTTGTACTGTTTTTATTGTGCGAATAAAATTTAAAAAAAATTAGACATGAGAGAAGCAGAGAACTGGGGGGGGATGACGCTCCCCCGCGTCCCGTCCCCAGACTCCCCACTACACCACTGCATAGGAGTGGTCCTTTAATAATGAGTATTAATGACTAATGTATCTAATCTAATACATTATTGATACACTAAAGATTAATATGTGTAGTGGACCTTACCTTAAATAAAATGTTGCCAATTTTATAGGGATTGCAAAGTCCATATCACACCGACATACCCTGTAAGCCTATCACACTATGTGAAGATGACCAGGGGTCCATTACAATACACTGTAATGGCAATGGACGCCCTGGTAATGATTACAATCATTACAGTCTCTGTCACTCTGTCAGGAATGCATGGGGTTAAATATAAAATATGTTTCACACTATAGTCTACTGTAATGCCACCAAAATAAATATGGAATGAATTGCAACTATTTCCTCCGAGGTGGAAAGTCTGGTCACGCGAGGTTAATCAACAGGCATCAAAAACTGTGACTCGATCCTTTCTTTGAAAACGCCAAGTATTCAGAACACCGAACCGAACCGTATTCTGAATACTGTTTGTCAAATATGAAATAGAATTCAAACGACCTAAAAATACACGTAAGTGTACCCGGCTGCTGCATCCGCATGAACCAAGCAAGGCAATTTTAATTTACGTAACCTAACGTTACAAGTCCTCAGCCCCCCTCGCCCTCAGGACACGCTCACACGCGCACACACTTTCATTTACGAAACCGGGCCACCGGCTAGGGCGGGGCACGAGACCTCACCACTTGGCCAATCACGATGCTGTTCACAGCGGCGTCGATGAGACTGTCGCATGCCGATTGGCCCGTGGAGCTGTCACTCGGCTTAACCAAAACGTGACGCGGCATGGGTCTATTTTGAGGAAGTGCACTTTAGTGCAGACAGAATGTTGTTGCTCTTTGTTGACAAACTAGACTGATTGGAAAAAGTTTTTTATTTATGTTTTTTTTACCTGAAGCAGGGAACGAGCTGTTGTAAAACGCCTGTGGACACACAAAAAACCCAGCAGGTAATTATATTAGCTGTTTAGCTGTTGCTTGGCGTGCAAAATGCCAATGCTGTGTGTGTGACATTAGCCTGCTAATGCTAGCCAGGTGTATATAAGGTTACAGTTCCTGATTTCTGCCAGGTAATTCAATAGTGTTTACCCTGCTGCTCGCATATCAAATATTACGCAAATATTACACATACAGACTAATGCGGGTTGTTTTGTTGATCTGGTGGCATATATCATTGTTGGTATTTATTGACTTATTTAGTTATTTGTTGCAAAATTATTAGCCATGGTTCATGGATAATCATAGCCCCTCTCGGAACCCTCCATAAAGCTTTTATGAAATTTGGATGTCAGAAACTTTACTACCATTGGGTTCCGCTTGTGGGGCTATAGGATAATCATGGATAATCATCATGGCAGTCGTCATGTTTCAGGCTATTTTTTACAGTCTATGGTTTCAGGGCTACAAAATTATGAACTTCCTGGGTTGTTCTGCAAGATGTGCTTTGCATATACTTACAATTATCATGTAGTATGAAGTGCACGTTCTTTTGTAATTGGATGTATATTTATTTTTGCTAAGTTTTAATGTGTGTGTGTGTGTGTGTGTGTGTGTGAGAGAGAATAAGGAGATTATGAACCTGAATGACTTAATGAATGTTTGTTTGCTTACTTGCTCTCCAAACGTTTCTTTCAATCATAGAGCTAACTAAATTCAATTGCATTAACTCAGTCATCACATTAACTCCAGTTCTACACGGTCCTTTGAGATCGCAGTCAGCTAGAAGCAAATTAGAAAATTGCATTTCAGGGACAGGAAGGGGGGGGGGGGGTGTAAATTGTTGTTTCACTGTACAGCACTTTCTTTTGAAAGCTGCAATATATATATAACATTTACGTACTTACTAAAGGCCAGGGTGCTGTCTAGACAATGACATTGTGTACTTTTTTGTGTGTGATCATGGATTTGTGACTTGTGAGTCTATGGCGTAATGTGTCAAGTCAAGGAGGAACACAGACACTGCTTTGAAAATGTCTTGCTGTAATGGGAAAACATCAGAGCCAGCTAGTATTCATTGTTCCACATTCAGGTACATTTGAAGTACATACAGTAACCTGTTTGGTAACATTCATTTCAGACAAGAATGCACACCATGTTTAATTTGGCAACAAACAAGAGTTGGAGAACAGAGAGAGTAGTCAAATATTCTGCACACTATTTAAAATGAACCATGAGTTTATTGAGGAGTAAACTGGACTGCATCAATTATATACTGATAAAGTATTAACTAAAACACACAATAGCTTTAAAATAGCTGCTAGATCCAGTCCATCCATCCTTGACAGACTGACATACAGCCTTGCCCTGTGTACAATCTATTGTACAGTAGAACTCATCACAGGCTGCCATGCCATCATTTGAAATTATGTTGTTTTAGATGAGGGCTGTTACTGGCTGGTGATTTAGCCTAGGCTGTAACTATATTCACTAGATACAGTTCTGTTAGGGTTAATGTGGGGTGCTGGTGTTGAAATGAAAGTCTGTGGCTGGCTTGAGTCACTTCCTGGAAAAGCTGAACCGCTTCTCTTTTCTATCTGTTCTCACCTTTTTCACAAGTTCTTTAGTTGTTGCTTTGTTAAAGATGAGTTATTTTTTTTACTATGATTTCTTCATTTCCTGTCAGCTATTCATGTACGTACTATTCGTGTCAACTGTTGACTTACTCAAAATGAACTGTCTTTCTCTCTCCTCATGTTTATGTGACCCCATGTTACTTCTTAAGAATGTTACCCAGCATGCTGCTGGGCTTCATGTGTGGCCTCAGCTCATTGGCTGGAGTGAGGCCAGACACGGGCACTGAGCCAGCCAATCATGGTGACGAGGGCCCTCCGCCCCTGCTGCTGTTGTCATTTGATGGTTTCCGTGCCGACTACCTGCAGAGGTACCCCATGCCCAACCTGGAGGGTCTCTACAGCCAGGGGGTCCTGGTGGACCATCTGACCAACGTCTTTGTCACCAAGACATTTCCCAACCACTACAGCCTGGTAACAATTAGGGGTGGAGTGGGGAGATGTTTTGCTTTCTAAATATTTATCCCACGATTTTTGGAACCCCTTTACTTTCACCCAGTGTCAATTATCTAATGTGATCCTGGGCTCTACACTGCCTCTGCCAGTCTGGGGAGAGCAACGGACGTCATCAATGCATGAGGAGTCCAAGGAAGCCACTTCTTCTCACCTGACAGGGGGGAGTTTCCCCGGTTAGACGTAGCATGTGGAAGGAACGCGTTATTCCAACCAGTTCCTTTCCCCTCCATCGGGCCAAGGGGAGGCAGTTTAGAGACCAGGATTACTGCATATTTTTTTGTGAGGGTACCTACCCTAGGGCACATGGGGAGAGTGGGGAGATGTTTAAACGGTGATATCCCGACAGTTGTGGTCCAGACATGGTAGTTTCCTGTTTCAATATTGTTTTGTTTTCTTTTAGCTTCCTCATCAACAGTGTACCTCCTGGTATCGCATGTCAATATATACTGACACTAGACAGCTGAATCACAAACGAATGGCAGCAAAGAGCCTGAGGTGACATGAATTCTGTTTTGTCAGTTAGGCCGGGCGTGATTTGCATAATTTGTCATTCAGAATAGCATAGCATGTGTCTCAGGTGCCACCAGCTGACGCAGCTCAACATTATGGCACCACCTCACCTCTCAGCTCTGTATTGACCTCATTTGATCCTGCATTCACTTTAAACTCATTTTTAATTAGTAAATTTACAATTTAAAAAGTACATTTTTAATTCCAGTAAATTTGTCATTGAAAATCATGAAAAATGTTTATTTCAAATCAAAGATTCTCTAGCTGTAACTTTTAACCAGCCAGCTAGCTAGAGTACTCGGACTACTCATGGAGCTGTCCTTTAGGCCCTTTTAGGGCTGCATGATTTTGCCTACAAAAAAACCCTCGATTTTCTTTTCCTCTGAAATTTTTTTTTTTTTGCAAACAAATGTGAAGTTTGCTATTGGAATAAAGTCCAAACCTTATTTTGTATGGTTAGTTTCCCAACTGTGCACCCGGTAATAAATTAATGCTCAGAGAGATTGAGATGAGTCGGGCTTGCTTCCTTGATGTAAAGCTAGCTACACCTATCTTGGTTTCAGTTTTACATTGTAAGTTTTCCCGACTGTCTGATTGTTATGTACTCTATCTAGGTGACAGGGCTGTACGCAGAGTCTCATGGCATCCTGGCCAGCGTCATGTATGACCCGATCAACCACAAGAACTTCAGCATATCCAACGACAAAGATCCGTTCTGGTGGAACGAGGCCCAGCCCCTCTGGATCACGGCACAGGATTCCGGCTACAAGACGGCAGCCGTGATGTGGCCTGGCTCGGATGTGGTCATCAGGAACCGCACGGCCACACACTTCCTGCAGTACAACTCGTCCATGAGCTTCAGGGAACGGATAGGGAAAGTGGCCAACTGGATGAAAAGGGACGGAAAGGTAAGGGACGAAACTCCTCCAAATCCTTGTTGTTCCCATACGTGACCATAGCTGAGCTGACCGTTTACCTACAAAATAACTCCTAGTTTGCACTACTATGAGTGCAAAAATGTGAGCCAAAATCAACAATAGTTGCCCTGATTCCAACTGGTGATTTCTACAGTAGGCCCACTGGCATTGCTAGGCAACCCATTGCAACCTATGTCCATATTCACTCATCCATTCTCCCTGCGTTCCCATTAGGAGAAAGGAGTGATGTTTTCAGCCCTGTACTACGAGGAGCCCGACCGGACGGGTCATATCTATGGCCCTGAAAACACCATTGCCATGGCCAAGGCTCTGAAAGAGGTACCGGACAGACACCATACACACTGTAGATGTCTACGCTAATATGACTAATGTGTTTCCGTGCTAGGGCATTCACTTCTAGTCATTTTTACTAGTTGACTAGTTGCCTAGTTTACTAGTCAACTAGTTGACTAGTTGTGGAAATAAATATTTGTACATTTAAAAACTGTCTACATTGGTGACTATAACTATAATCTAGCTGATCATGTGGCCTACAAAATCGGGATTTTTTTTCCTTTTTTTTCTTATCAACTAGTCAACCAAGTTTGGTACCAACAAGGTCGACTAGTGGATTTACTAGTCGACTAGTTGCTTAATGCCCTATTCTGTGCTTGTCTGTCCCTCTATTGGTTCAACTGCCTTTATTTGTGTGTGTGTGTGTGTGTGTGTGTGTGTGTGCATGCGTGCGTGCGTGCGTGCGTGCAGGTGGATGACTACATAGGGCTGCTGGTGTCAGAGCTGAAGCGTGCCGGCCTGTGGGGGCGTGTGAACGTCCTGATCACCAGTGACCATGGCATGGCCCAGTGCTCTGCCGACCGCCTCATCAGGCTGAGCGACTGCCTGCACCCAGACAACTACAGCCTGGTGGACACTACACCTGTCGCTGCCCTCATCCCACTCAAAGGTAAGACAACTACAGCCTGGTGGACACTACACCTGTCGCTGCCCTCATCCCACTCAAAGGAAAGACAACTACAGCCTGGTGGACACTACACCTGTCGCTGCCCTCATCCCACTCAAAGGTAAGACAACTACAGCCTGGTGGACACTACACCTGTCGCTGCCCTCATCCCACCCAAGGTACCCACATACCCAGGGGTGCACATAACCTTTTGTTGGGGGGGGCTATAGTTCTCATAGTAGTCTCTATTCTTATCACAACGTTAACTTAGCCAGCATGAGATTGCACAGCATGCACATTATGAGAGCCTGCTGAGGCGCTCCAACAAAGATACACTGAATTACTCACCTAATGCCACGGAGCATGGAGTTTCTGCGTTTAAAGGTGTAGGGAAACGGGAATGGTGATCAATTTATTTTGAAGTTTCAACATGAAACAACGGTATGAAGTTTCTGAACCAATCAGAGCGTCGCATCCCTTCAGGCGATGGGACGGTAGCTAGGGACGGTAGCTATGCTATCCGCAACACGCATGGTGTGTGTTTGTTTACAAATCGGATTGTCGGTCAGCTGTATCAGTTTACTGTTATGTGGCTTATTTCTACCCTATAATGTTTTCAGATACATATTTTAGCGTGATGATTAAGTTGAAACCGAGTAATACACTGTCTGGATGTTATCTTGAATGGGAATAAAAACGGAGGATTTCTGCAATCAGTAGCAGCTGTGTTGGACGGATGCGCAGATATGGGGAATTAAACGGGTGAGGTTCATTTTTACTGGCTTTTATCGATGTGTATCTCTACACGTCATCACGCAGCACGTTTTCGTTTTAATAAATAAAACAATCGTTTTTATGGACTTTTGATATAAAAACACACATAAATGAGAATTTCCCATTTTTTTGGCATCCATTGTTAGGTATGCCCATATGATGACCACGGATATGGTCTAAAAGTGTGAAAAACTTATTTTTCATTTCACTACGCCTTTAACGTAATTCCAAAGTGTGTACCGGTACATTGTTTTATGAGATAGATGCACATTGGTTAAATATACGAACTTTGGCTAAAAGCTTGTGTTTAATCCACGTGGGTTCTTGTTTACCTACTAGCGCTCTGAACTGCAACAACTTTCACTTTCAAGTTTCAACAACTGTCGGCTTGGTTTCACAACCGAAAGTAAACACACTTCCTCTTCCTCTTCAAAATAAGAGCCACTTGTAATGATTAGTCAACACTACTGGTTTTATTTCTAAGTCTACTTACAGGATGTAGATAGACATTTGTAGTATGTGACTGTGTGACACCAGAGCTTGTAATGGGCTTGGTACGCAAAAACGCCTCCGTGCCTTTGATCTGCCAGCATGCATTTTGACGACACATGCGCACCAGTTATGTGTGCACCCTAGTCTCGCGTAGCCAGACAACTATTCCACAATCTCCGAATGCTGAATAGAGTCTGGAACTACACCTCCCGAAATCTGAGTAATCTGTTTGTCATTTCAGTTCACAAAAATATATTTTACAATATCTTTAGAGCTTATTGTTTTATTTCCATTTCTGCTAAGCAACAAGCTATGTATGCTTAGATGATTTCTATTTATATTAGGATAAATTTGCACGACTGTAAAGACGAAACAGAAGTGGGGAGGAGGCTCCACTTCCGCTTTATATTTTACTCATCATAGAGCTTCCGTTGCTCCAGACTGTATGACGGAAGCAACAGTCTGGCAACACGAGAGTATGTACACCCCTGCATGAACCAGCAGAGTCGTGAGGATAGAATTAAACAGAACATTCATGTGTACAACCAGAATGTCAGGTTGTTTTGAGCATACGACTCCTGTGCATTTCAAATAGGAGACTCCTGGGGCTGTATACTAGTCATTAACATCAAAAACGTCTCTCAACAGCACTAAAACCTTTACCACCGCCTACTTTTTAGCATTTATGGATTTGTACTGCACCGGTGCATTTTCTGTACAACCAGGACATGAACGTGAATGTCATGAAGACTGAAACTATCATAATCTTCACAACTTCTCTATTTTACTTTTATCATATGACAATGGAGCTACAGTTTTATTTATATCAGTCAATGGTACAGCTACACATAAATAGATGTGAATAGAAGCAGAAGTGTTTCTACAGGAATATGGGGTTCACTGAAGTGTGTGTGTGTGTGTGTGTGTGTGTGTGTATGTGTGTGTCTGTGTCTGTGTCTTTCTCAGATCCAGAGACAGTCTTCACTCTGCTCAAAAAGTGCCACCCCCACATGACGGCTTACCTGAAAAACTCCATCCCTGATAGGCTGCATTACAAGAACAACCAGCACATTCAGCCAATCATCTTAGTCGCCGACGAGGGCTGGACCATCGTGAAGGACGGGAGCAGCAAGCTGCCACGGTGTAAGTCAGATGTTGCAAGAAAAATAAAGTTGCAAGTGTTGTGTTGTGTAAGGCCGTCGTCAAAGTGCAGTGTATGCACAATGTTTAGTGTTTTCTAAATACATACAATAGGAAACACTCTAGTAGTAGTGCTGCACGATTCCTGCTCAAATGTGAATCTCAATTTTCCCCCACAAGAATTGAGATCACGATTCTCACATAAGTCTCATTATTTCCATGAAAAATTGTATTGTCTTTAGTATGTAGTTGCTGAACACTACATTAAAAATGTGTTGAAGCCAACTACTGTGGTTTTAAACAGACAACATAAAAGTGCTTGACTTAAACCTCTCTTAAAGTCTCTCTTGTAGCAAAAACATACCGGCAATAGCAACTAAAATGAATTGGACAGCCAACTAGTACTGCACGATTCTTGCTTAAATTAAGAAATGAGATCGCATAGGTGTCTGAATCTATATCTCGATCTTTTTTTATTAATTGTGCAGCACTATCTACTGTAGTAGTGTTATTCTGGAACAAAACCAAAAGCGCCAATATCAAGGCTCATATTAATGAGATAGTTTGAAATGTACTGAACGTTATTCAGATGGCATATTGTTTAGACCGATGATGCTAGGTTAATTGTTTATCCCGGTATCCTAGTTTATTTGTTGTTCTTTTACTAAAGTTCACGCTTCTCTGCTTATTTCAATCTCGTCACTCTGAATAAGAGTGTCTGGTAAATGCCTAAATTATAAATGTAAATTGGTGTTTTTGGTCCATAAATGTTCTGATGTCATATTGGGCACAATGGGTAGTTACACAAAATACACACATTCTCGCATACATAAATGCAAACTTCTCTCTCATCCCCCCCCCCCCCCCCAGTGGGCGATCATGGCTATGACAACTCCCTAGCCAGCATGCATCCCTTCATGGCGGCCACCGGGCCCAGCTTCCGCCGGGGTTATCGCATGGCCGCGTTGCAGAGCGTGGACATTTACCCGCTGATGTGCCGTCTGCTCGCTGTGCCTCCGGGCCCCAACAACGGCACCCTGGACCAGGCCAGGTGCATGCTGGTTGGGGAGCGCTGCGTCGGCGCTGCCATGGTGGTGGGCCTGGTGGTGGGAGTCCTGCTCGTCCTCACTACACTCACTGGTAGGTCCTTAATCCATTCAGACCGTACGACGTGTGGGAACGTCATAATCCAACCGATGTGTACACACGTCCTAGCGCATTTTCATTTATATCAAACGAGAGAAAAATATTCTGGATTTCTTTTTCGCCTCTCCTTCTGCACCATACTCCTTGCTCTTCGCACTTGCTCGTTGTCGTTCACTTCCCTGTTTACCGCAAGGAAGCTCTGAGAAGGAAGGGAAGTGGTCACGTGACTAGGCTGCGCCATGACACTATCATGGACACTTTCATGGGAGCCAAACTCACACCGGAAGTGCAATGAATACATGACAGTGAATGGAGACGGCTGGACCAGCTCATAACAAACATTATTCATGAACTATTGAGACCTTTTGTAAAGTAATCACTTCTGGAAAAGAAGACATATCACAGGTTGTTTTCTAATCACTTACTTTTCGATGGCACAGAGTGCACAGTATATAATTTTATCTGAGGATCTAAACAGCAGCAGGTATCGTTTCTGGCTCCGAAGTATCGCGATATTTGGCATTCATAAATAATGTTTGTTCATGAGCTGGTCACTGAGCTCTCATTGACTCCAGTGCATTCTGGCTCCCATGAAAGTGTCCATGAAAGTGACATGGCGCAGCCCAGTCACGTGACCACTTCACTTCCTTCTCAGAGCTTCCTTGGTTTACTGCTCACAAAGAAAGGCTTGGCGCGTGTAATCTAAGGAGCTCTCTGTGGTTTTGACCAGATGGATATACTATTAACTAAGCTCTTCATTTCTGACTTTAAAGCTGATATAGACAAGTTTCCAGTGTTTGTACACAGAATTCAAATAGCTCCACCCCCCCCTCCCCCTGTCATTCTATTAGCCGAGCCAGGTCACTTCAGACTATGGGAATACGATATTGCGCTCGTATGGCTAAATATGACATTAAAAAAATATGAATTTCCATCTATCTTAGTTACAACAATGACATTGAGTCGACGTGTTTTTTTTAAGGGTAACTGTAGTATAATCGCAATATCACTCGTCAGGAAGTAGCGGAGGAGACTCACTGGCTCTCAATTCAATTCTCTTTTATTTGTAATCGTGCATATAAAACATATATTGCCCCTCAAATGCCCCAGCCACTACAGCATCGTTCATGTGAACTACTTTGTCCACGGTGTGAACTGAGTGGTGCAACTAAATATGGAGTGCTGTGATTTAAAAAAAAACAATCCAGTTTTGCATGTGTTTATGAGGTGACTATTAGACCCCTTGGTGTGGTTGTTATGTGCAATGATGTCTTCCCTTTGTATTTACTATTTAGGGTTTCTTCCTGGAGGCTGAAACCTTGATTCAAACGTGCCATTGAAAAAAAAAAACAGTGATATAGTGACATCACAATATCATCCCTTCCCCTAACCTTTATCATACAACGGCTGTGGGTGCAGCTTCATTTCTGGTGGATCATCACCATTCACCAATCACCACCCACCAGGCAAACCAGGCATACGTAATGAACTGGTGGGAGTGACCACATAAAAACGACATTTTAACAAATACTGTACACTTTCTTTTTGAAAAGATGTTCCTCCTTATATAACCATAATACCTGATGAACATGTTTTCGGGTGGAAAAAAATGTCAACAGTTAAAGTATCAAATAATGGTTAAAAGTGGAATAAAGTTAAATAAAAATTAAATAAAGTTCCCAGGATCAGTAAAACATTATTACAAAGACCCAAACCTCAGGGTGGGTTAGCCCTACCTAACTTTAGGTTTTATTACCGGGCAGCCAATCTTAGAATTTTGCAACATTGGCTGATGTTGGAGAAATCACCTTTACGTCCAACATGGATTGAGATGGAATCTTCCTCAGTAAGGCCTGCCTCGTTAACTGCTCTTATTCATACCCCTATTCGTTTTTCTCTTACCCCTTATTCTAAGAATATTATTGTCAAATCCACACTTAACATTTGGAATCAATTCAGGCGACACTTTGGTCTACAGGCCCAGTCCTTCCTTGCCCCAATAACAGCAAACCCTTTATTCCATCCATCTTTGAGTGATAATGCCTTCTCTTTATGGTCATCACTTGGTATTACAAAGCTCAGTGATCTGTATATTGACAAGGTATTTGCCTCCTTTCAACAGCTGTCTGGGAAATATTCCCTTTCAAATCAACACTTCTTTCGATATCTTCAGATTTGCAGTTTTGTGCGTAGCCTTAACCCTGTATTTCCAAACCTTCCACTGTGGTTGATTCCTTCTTAACTCCATTGTCGCGCACGAAGGGCCTAATATCGGTTATGTACAATTGTATTTTCTCTTTGCGGCCTACTTCAATAGAAAATATTAAGAACAGATGGGAAGAGGATTTAGGAGAAGAAATCTCAGATGGTGATTGGGAAGATATTTTACGTCTTGTCCACTCTTCTTCCATTTGTGCGAGGCATGGGCTAATCCAATGCAAAATCATCCATCGTGTGCATTTCACTAAAGTTAGGTTATCCAAAATATATGGTGATATTGATCCCCTGTGTGATAGATCGTTCGGCCCCTGCCACGTATATACATATGTTTTGGTCATGCCCTTCTTTACGTAGGTATTGGACTAAGTAAGATCTTTGACACTATGTCGAGTAATGTTGGGGTACCATTTGAACCAAATGTAATGACAGCTATTTTCGGAATCTCTCCCCCTGATCTGTTCCTGTCAAAATACAAAGCTCACTTGGTGGCCTTTACCACTCTCTTAGCTAGGCGTCTAATTCTGATGAAATGGAAGTCCTCTGCTCCCCCAACCCATCTTCACTGTATTAGAGATGTACTCCACTTTATTAAATTAGAAAAAATTAGATGTACCCTGAGAGGCTCTCAGGTATCCAAATTTGAGGACACATGGGGCCCCTTCCTCGCACTAGTAAATGACTTGCAGTTTCAAGATATTCCAGATTGAATGAGTTTAATCCTGGATTTGAGCATGCTAGATTCCCGACGTAGCTGGGTTGTTCAGTATATTTGATATTTGGTTTGTATCAGTGTCGCTTCCATGTTAGCATAGGACTATGCAACTTTTTATTTCTTTTATTTTATTTGATGCTGCCACAATATTTTGTGTATGGTGCTCACAACAGTTATATATGTACATGTTATTTCTTTGATATGTTCCGTATGGGTGTGTCACATGTTTGATTTACTGTATACCCTGGCCTGAATCTTGAATAAACAAAACAGTAAAAAAAGGCGACACAGATGCGACACAGATGCGTGTGCGTGTGTGTGTGTGTGTGTGTAGTTCTCCATGGATCGCCACCTTGCCGTGGTGGAGAACCTTGCGTGTTCCAATGAGCCTAAGAGCGATGCCGTCGGGAGCTTATTTTTGCTCCTGGTAGGGTCACCCATGGCGGTAAGGTCGAGGGGGAGGTTCCAGACAAAGTACGATCCAAACAAAGTCCCCAA
Organism: Protomyctophum bolini; assembly: GCF_963924005.1. Lineage (NCBI taxonomy): Eukaryota > Metazoa > Chordata > Actinopteri > Myctophiformes > Myctophidae > Protomyctophum > Protomyctophum bolini. Next base: position 17,832,097 of record NC_137885.1, on the reverse strand, counting down.
CGGCGGAAGTGGCGGAGGATGACACTGTAAGTCACAACGGCACTGAAGGCGGATGAAGGCTGCAACAGAGGGTGGTCTCCAGTCGTCATGGACTCCATGCCATTGGATTCAGGCCCCTCTCTGTCAAGGACCGTGTGGTGGCTGCAGGCGCATCAGTCTCCCCACGTAAAAAGACATCACGTGCAGGCGTCCTCCTGAAAAGGAACCCCTCCATTCTGCACTCTGGACATTAAGAAAAGACCTGTGGCGCCCAGGAAGTGGTAACGGGGGCAGGACAGTGAAGTCCGGCAGTCCCTAGCCACAACCTGGCACACAGGAGATGGGTGTTTAGTTCAGTCGCTAAGCTCAAGGACTTGAGGCAGATAGAGCTTCTCGGCAGTGGCACCCATGACTGAGCAGCCCTATTCAGGGTCCACTCTGCTCACCCCAGTAGGGGAAAGGGTTAGAAAAGGTACCCTAAACATAGCCTGCCTCACAATATCCTGTCTGGAATACCGCATCCAGAGGGACCACCATTACGCGGTCAGAAACAAAAAATAAAAAAATTCATCTTATCCGCCTTTGCGAAAGCATACCAACAGCTTGGTCTGGCCATTAATATAAAAAAGACCCAAATCCTCCACCAACCACCACCAAACAGCAGTACACCAGTCCTACCCCCCAACATCTCCATCGACAACATCACACTGGAAAATGTGGACCACTTCCCATACCTCGGCAGCCTCCTATCCTCAAAAGCTGTCATCGATGATGAAATACAACATCACCTCAGTTGTGCCAGTGGCGCCATCTCAAGGCTAAGGAAGAGAGTCTTTGAGAACCGCGACCTCCAACCAAAGACCAAAATCTTGGTATATAAAGCTGTGGTTCTCCCCACCCTTCTGTATGGGTCAGAAGCCTGGACCACATACAGCAGGCACATAAAGGCACTTGAGACGTACCATCAGAGATGTCTCCGGAAAATCCTCAGGATAAGCTGGGAGGATCGGCGCACCAACACCAGCGTCCTGGAGGAGGCAAACTTTCTCACCATCACTGCCACCATTGCCCTAAACCAGCTCAGATGGACTGGCCATGTTGTCCGCATGCCTGACTCTCGCCTCCCAAAACAAGTCCTGTACTCCCAGCTTGTTAAAGGGAAACGGGCCCCGGGAGGTCAAAAGAAGAGGTATAAGGACAATATTAAAACAAACTTAAAGAAGTGCCACATTGACCTCAAAGCTTGGGAAGACAAGGCAACAGACAGGACGACTTGGAGAAACCTTGTCCGTGAGGGTGCCGCGAAATATGATGACGACCTCCGCCATGCTGCACAGGACAAGCGCAGACTCAGGAAGGAGAGAGCATCCAATAAACCATCCAATAAACCGGTCCAACCCAAACCCACCACTACATTCCCCTGTCCACACTGCACCAGGGTAATCAGGTCCAGAATCGGCCTCCATCGCCACCTGACGACCCACAAGGACCAATAAGGAGGACAGTCGTACTCTGATACGAGTGACCGCCGATGATGATGATGGTGTGTGTGTGTGTGTTAAATACAGTAGGGAACCTGAGAGGGAGATAGTGTAGGCCGGTGGAACACAGGAACAAGTCTTCAGACGGGATACAAACATGCCACTAAGGAGCTTTAATCTACCGTACTTATCAGGGTGTTTTGTGACCTGATGGCAGAACAAGAGGGCTTAGAACAGGACGATGTTGTGAGTCGTCGGAGGCCTCCAGCAACAGGTGGTCTTTGTCACAGAACAAATTAACCAGGCAACGTTGTCGTTTCAGGCCTTTTCCAGCTGATGAAACGCCGCCGTCCCTCAGCCTCCAGGCCCTTCCAGAGACTCCAGCTGGACGAGGAAGACGATGACCCCCTGCTGGAGTAGAACCCACGCCTGCGCACACGTCTTCCAAGCTTCCCTATGCTGTAAATGTCCTGCACTTTTTATGGTTACTGAATAGACTTTCAGCACAGCTTGTGTCAAGGAGTTTCTCCTGTGTGTGTGTGTGTGTGTGTGTGTGTGTGTGTGTGTGTGTGTGTGTGTGTGTGTGTGTGTGTGTGTGTGCGTGTGTGTGTGCGTGTGCGTGTGCGCGCGCGCGCACACGTCTATTGTATGTCTGTATTCACAAGCATGTTTAAAGACCAGTTGCTTTAAGCTGTAAGGCCCATTTATACTCCCTTTTATATAAATGAACGAGACATATTCAAATGATCGCGGCTCACATACTTATATCCGTCCTTTACATTAGCATCGATGTCACATTTTTTGTTTTAATAATGGTGTTTAAGGCCCTTTAAATGTTTTAAAAGTCGTCCACTGACAACACTCGGGTGAAGTATTCTCGCATCCCTCTATAGCCTGTTTTGGGCTCTTTGAGTGAAATTCAAGACCAATAAGCATTGGTGAAGATTATAAAAATTAGCTCCTATGTCATTTATGACAAGGATGCCAATTAAAATGCCTAGGTTCTTAATGAGTAAAAGCACTGATCATAATAAATTCAAATGAGTCAAATGTTTTGACGAGGTCGCAATAATATACTTGTTAAAAGAAAGAGCTGTTCTGTAATAACTGTTTGTCCCTGTGCTCATTTTAAGCGAAATGCCGATATATCATACCGTAGATTTTCGAAAACTAACTTTTAAAAACTCTTCGCCCAGCCTTCTCTACAATCACGATTTCTGGAGGCCCTTCGGCGTTTCGTCCATCCATATCCGTAAGCTTTCAGAATATGCACAGAAAGACAGACGAAATGAACATGTTAAACAGACAAAAGTCGCGCCCATACCCGGAAAGGCGAAAGGACCTTTCATGTATAAAGCGAACAGACAAAAGTCTCTGTCCATATCTGTACATGTACTTAATGTTGAGTATAAATGGGCCTTCTTCCTGCTATGTCAGATTCCCCCTTCAGTCATGGACTTAATATTATCTGGTGCAACAGAACTGGCAATGCACTTCCTCAAGTCAAAAGGATTATAATACCAATAATACCAAATAATAATGTATTATTATACTGCTGTATGTTAATATACATACAGTATCCCCCTTACTAGGGACTACTTGAATGTAAGCAAGTGAATATTCTAGCCAGAAAATTCACTTGTGTCATGGGAAAATAAGTTTTTGTTACTGGGTTTAGGGAACCATTCTTATTGAATTGAACTGGCACGAATGTTGTATTTTATCAATGTGATACCGTCCCCTTGAAGTTACTGTCGTAACTACTGTTATTTATTTTATTTCGGGTTAATAGCTTGATCTACTGATGTGTAAACATTTTAATGTATCTTTGGTTATTGGATTTTAAAATGTTATAGCATGTTACTTTTGTTTATTTATGGAGTTTCTGTTTTTCATCAGCAGGGGGAGAGATCAGCCATAACTCACTGACATTCTACTGTATGGGTTTTAGAAGGTACATTTAGCAGTATGCACAATCTGTACATATTGTATGAGTATTCTGTAATAGTTTCCTGGGGCACTGTACATATGGGAGTAACTTTGTGACTGTGGTCTTTCACTTTGGGATCTCATTTCATCGTTCCATTCATTGTACCACTTAAATGGGTTTGAGCTCTGACAGACTGTCACATAGACAGAGTACACACTGGTGTGAATACAGCCCAAGTTCCTCAACCATGTCAAATTGTAAATGGGTTTGAAACCTCCGTAATATAATATCATGTACTTTAATCTGATATTGCACAAGATGTTTTATCTGTTATAAAACTACCGCAGGCAGACTTTGAACCAAATCGAGCATCGCCTTTTGATGCCACTATTTTATGGTGGTGGCTTGTTGTATTGTGGTTTATTACCAGTGCTTTACAGTCCTAGCTTAATTAATTTACATGAGATTACAGGGACATCGAATGTTGGCGATTTAATTGATCACTGTACTGAAATCATTTCACTCTACACTCACTCTGCAAGAGTAAGTCCACTCTACCATTAAATATGGACGAGTGGGCTCTGCCATTTATTTCTGCCGAACAATATGATTTGTGACTGAGCAGGTTTCATGTTTAAGGTCTTGCTAAAAGATTGAGACCGTTTACAGTGTATTCACTCTTTAACTACGGTTATCCCTCTACTAAAAGCCACCTATAGCTGCTCCAAACTCAACCTCTAGTCTCTACAGCTTGCATCAAAGATCAGTGAACAGCAGAGAAGCTTTTTTATGCTTTGATTTAGGAGAATTGACGCACTTGGAGCATTCTATAGAAATAAAGATGATTGTTCTGGTTCAGTTTCACAAATCATGATGTTGCCACATTTTGAAATCACCTCATAAAAGTAACGTTTTACAGAGGGGAAAAACCAGCCTGCTTGTATTTTTAGACGTACAATCCTACAGCATGTCAGGTCCGATAGGGAGAGGTCCTGAACCTCTAGCACTTTAAGGGCCACAAGAGCTCTGAAGTGAAGTTTATGTAGCCTAATATTTAGACTCTCGTAGATGTATTTATCGATTACATCTACGAGAGTCTAAATTTTAGGCTAAATGTGTGTGTGTGTGTGTGTGGCCTCACGTCTCTGCTCTGCCTCAAGCTGCTGTGTGGCCACTGGTAGCAACTTTACATACTATGCAAATCTACTATAGGTTACTGAAGGAGTTTCTGTTCTGATATGATTTTTTTTTTCTGTCATGACTGAATCTGATTGGCTTGATTTGCAAGTCTTCCGTTCGTTTTTTCTTAATGATTAAAGTTATGAAGAAATAACAAATGTCAATGATTGATTTTTGCTTTGTGTGTGCAGTGTGGGTGTGAAAGAGAGGATGGCAAGGACAGAGTAACGCATGTTTGACAACAGTACAATGTAATAAAATGGCAAAGATATAAAAGTTAACTCAATACTGACTCCTACATTTCTGTATTATATTGAGCTGTACATGTACTATTTATTTGTATTTTTTGCCAGGTATAACCTGGGGCCTGTTTCACGAAACGTGGAATATATATATCCTGGATCAGCGATTAACAGGTTTCATGAAAACTGGTTAATCTTGCCAGATTAATTTAGCCAGTTAACCTGGATATGTTGAGGCTTGATTCAGTTTCATGAAAGCAATGCCACATAATTAGTCACAAAACTCACAATGGAAACTAATGCTGTGGATTTAGCCTGCTCCGGACCAGACTAACAGCCAGGTTAATCCTAATCCTGATGTCTTTACTGTTCATTAAGCATTCAACCTGATCACAAGTCAATTATTTGTATTATTCTGCATTAAAACATATGTAGCCTACACATTGCCATTAAAGGACTACATAAACCCTATAGGCCTATACAAAATGAAATAAAATATACAGTAGCCTATAGGACAGTACGATTCTCAAAACCTTTTATTTTCAAGGACCCCATAACTTTTTATTTTCAAAGGACCCCATGACTTTGAATGTGTACCAATGGAACAATATGGACCCGTAAGGGTAGGCTACATTTGGTTCTATTTGTGCATTCTCTCTCAAGAGTTACAGATCTGTTAAGGTCATTTAAGGCTACAGCTCTTTGTGTTTCTGGTAATATTATTGTTTGCTCATTTGTATGTCTGTGGCTAAATCAAATAATTTATATAAATGTCCACCACACCACTGAATGTTAAAAAATGTTAATGAAGTGTCCATGGGCTGGGACTCCTTGGAACCATGACACTTAAATAAAGACAAATCAGTGCCCGGATCCGGATGCAATACTGAGCACAAGAGTTGTGCATTAAAAACAAAAAAAAAGTAAAATACAATTAAAACATTTAAGAAAACATTTCAGTCCAGATCAAAGTAAAAATCCTCCTCCTCTCCACTTTCAGCCGATTCTGAATCTGGTCTCGTCTCCTTGACCAGGAAGGAATTGTGTTCTAGTAGAAAGGGACGGCATCAGTTTAACATTGCTCATTTTAGTGAGTCTGTAACATACGTAGAATTCTGACAGACTGATAAAGAGCTGACAAAACACTTCAACTAGGCTCTACCTGCTACAAATTTATATTGGACATTTTCTTTCGAAAAACCCACCTCCAATAAGACGTCTTTTTTCGGATGGTTTCACTTTGATATCCTGAAAGAGGAAACGTACATTAAGAACTTAGCATATGATATTCAATTGAAATAAGTATGCCTCTGAATTCAATTCATACATCATAAAAAAAACAGTGATGTTTGCCAACAATGGCAATTAAGCTAATGGAGGTCCTTTTCAGCGAGCAACACCACCATGAGATAAATGTATATGATTATTCTTATCATCATAAAGTTGTACCTTTACAGCACAGCGGACATTAGCCCGGAATTTCTTCATTCGTTTTTGAAGTCGATAAACAGAAAGGTCATCATTCTTCCTTCAAATGGAGAGAAAAGTTACAACATTGTAATCATTTCATTAATCAAGGCCATAGGGTGCAACTAGATTATCCAGCTCCTCCCCCCCATTGCACATTTTGGACTGACTGATCATATGTAAAAATAAAAAAAGATAGAATTCAGCTTCATTCACCTGTCGACAGACCCCAACATATCTTCAGTGATGTGGTGACAACGAGGGGTCTTTACTGTAGGGAAGCCTGATGATGATGATGTCCCCGGGGTCACCGGCTTTAGACCTGGAAACACAAACTCGTCGTCCGACTCGTCAGAAGACAAGGTGGCAGGGAACTGTGCAGCAAGACAGAGAAAAATGTAATCATATATTACACACTATAATAACTACAAGAAAGAGCTACTTTGTTTAAAAAGAAATACCTGGTACACATTAGCAAACATTGAAGTGTTAGTGAACGCATCGTCATAGTCTTCTTTGGGCATGGCCTTAATAAGCTGACGAACTTGCTGCTTTCTCTTCAAGGTTCCAACTCCAGCAGTTATCTTGGGAGGTTCTGGAAATGGGTCGACAAGAGGCACAAACAGCATTATCATCTTGCCAGCTCCTCCATGTCCTTTTTAGAAACATCTTAACATTGCCGTATGATAAATTAAGTCCAGCTGCAATGGGAGGTCTCTCTCCCTCACCCTCTCAAAAGGAGGCTGGTTGGGTCTCAGACAATCAGACCATCCAGGCTCCAGCCCTCTTGGGCTACGGGATCTAAATGCAACGGCACTACATTGCGTTGGCTCTCGCAATTTCCAAATGCTTCTGTCATATAGTCTGGAGCAACGGAAGCTCTATCATGAGTAAGCGATAAAGCGGAAGTGGAGACTCCTCCCCACTTCCGCTTCGTCTTTACAGTACCACAGATTTATCCTAATATAAATATAAATTACCTAAGCATATATAACTTGCTGCTTAGCAGAAATGAATAATGATAGGAAATGGCAGCTTCCTTACTCGGATTTCGGGTGGTGTAGTTCCACACAGACTATATAGTTTTTTTCTCACTACCATAGGCCTAGAAATTAACAATGGATGTCCAAAGATTTGATCAAATCACTTCCTATCAAGAAAAACAGTGCAATTACATCAGCAAGTCCCTATGAATAATAGGTCCCTGGAACAAAATATTTTGAGCTGGGGACCACAGCCAATCATTTTGGGGTTCCTTCCTTGACATTTAAAACATGACATGTTTAAAAAAAGAAAATCAGCCTCACCCTGCTTCAATAAGCAACCTAAACCACCTGACTCAAACAGAAAGACTGCTTATAGAGCATACGTAATTACGTACCTGGCTCATTTGCAGGTTCTTTCTTCCTGGAGGTTTTGGTTCTCTTGGTTCGGCCTGTGATGAAAACTCCCTGCGACATGTGCTCTCTCTGGCACTCTTCGGCAGAGCGTGTTGCAACCATCTGAGCCACATTATGCCAGAAACTTCCCAAATGATTTGGGAACAGGTTGACAGCCCTACACAACACACATACACGGTCTTAGGTACATACTTAGGTGATTGTCTGCAAAAATGGCGACTTCAACCAACAAACATGCAGTGATTCACCGTTTACACTTTCGTAAATGACACATGTGAATAAAACATCTGCATGCCTTATATTGTTTTGATCCACAGTGTGCAAATCAATATGAACAGGCACACACACTAAACCATTTATAGTCATTATCTGGGACACAAAGTTGAGACATGGGACTCAAAATGAATGAATGGCCATTACGTTGTTCAATATAGGCTCATTTCTCAGGAACATGAGCAAATAAGAGTTGAAGAACTTGTGAATGAGACCCATCTCTTTCTGTGGTTGTAAGAAAAACATACTTTTTCAGCCTTGCCAGCTCTGCCTCAGACCACTGGTCCTCATCATCCTCCTTTACTTTAGCGTTGTTTACATTTTTCCTGGCCTTAGATCCAGTGTCTCCGAAAGCTTTGGTGCCCTTCCTCTGGCTGTGTGGTGGTGCCCAAGAGTTATCATTTGAAGCTTGGTCACTAGTGGGAGGATCTGAGCTGCCTGGAGGATTGCCTTTTCTTGTAGACAGTCTCTTTGGGTTTTTAGACCTCTGCCTTGAGCGGTGATTTGAGTTGGCTTCAGGTACACCGTCTGTATACAATGTGGGCTGCATGGCCGTAATTCCTGCAATAGAGAGAGAAAAGCCCTCTGGGATGCTCAAGTCAGTGTTCAGCGGCTCGTTGTGTCCTCCAGTTTGTTTAGCAGGTTTGGCCCTGGCTCCATTACGGCGGCGAGGTGACGGTTTTACCTTTCTTAGTGGAGCCATCTCACTGGCGTTTGACTTCTATTCTATATCCAATATCAACGACAGCCTGTTGTGTTGTTGATGATGATGAATGTTAACACTATGAAACTCAACGATGCATTAAACTAAACTACTAACCTAATGACGCAGCCACGGAGGATCTATCATGTTTAACGTTATTCCAAAGTGATTAGCCTACATTGTTTAAGTCAAAGACACATGCGGTTTTTACTTTGGTTTAAAGTATGTTGTTATTATTCCACTAATTCCAGCGCCACACCACCACCGGCACTGTCATGGCAGCTGGCTACAACCGAAACAATTTCTTATTCCTCTACAAAATAAAAGCTAATTAGTTGTAACTTAGTAAAATTAGTGTAAAACAACCTGGAGCAGAGCTGACCAAAGTTCACAAACACAACACAACGCAACACTGACACCTGTTGGACACAACGGAAAACAACATGTATTACGCATAGTGCAGATGGTTCCCAAACAAAGCAATGTCATTGGGCAATGGCCACACAGGACAGCTGTCAATCAACTCTAGTCAACATTTTTCAGGTTTGACAGGGTGGGACTAAAAAAGAATAACAGGAAAGAAAACAGTCTGAGAGAGTGAGAGATCTGTGGAACTGGAAACAGCTCTGTTTATAAATTAAATTATCTGGTAAATGTTGTCACCAAAATGAAGAGCCAGCGATTAATATCAGTGCGTTTGAAGCTGGGTTTTCACTGAGTATTTCTACCAAAACCAGCTGATATTAATATCAACAAGATGGACTGTGGCTGGTGAACTTGTAAGAGACATTTCAACAAGTTTCTGAGTGAGTATGGATGCTATCTGAGAAGTGTAATATGACATTTAGTTAATGTACTGTCTGTCTAGGACCTTTATAGCCCTAGAATGCTGTCATATTGCATACATTTCACCAACACAGGATCGAGGGCATGTGTTAGTATGTAATATCTGATCCATTCTAGGGCTAGAACCTTGTTCCATGTGCATGATAGGATCCAGGTCCACACTAGCCCCTTTCGGAATCGTAAATTTGTGTCCAAAATTAAGAAAAGGTAACCGAGGGTGCCGAAAGGGCTATGTGCACACAGACAATGATTTAGAAACGAAAGCAGAGAGATTCACTGCTTTTTTCTCTTTTTCATCTGTGACGCAGCTTTAATCTTAAATTAATCTTAAAATTAGACCACTAGTCTTTCAGGCCGTGACCACACACTCGACAAGCAAATGTAGGCGTTAAATATAGGCCTGCCACCTACAGTAGGCTGCCTATTACATTTTGTTTGACTCAGTTCCATAGATAAGTATTGTGAAAATAGCTGATCTACAAGATCACAACGCCTCGTGTTGCGAGTTGTTGGGAGCTTGTAGATCAGCTATTTTCTACATGTTTTACCTCTTTCTTCTATTTAATTATTTGACAATTACTTCTGATACAATAATAAGTTATTAAAAGTCCTTAAATTGTCACTTTACTGTCATCTGGGGACCCCCTAAAAGCATGTGGGGACCCCTCTGGGGGTCCAGAACAACATGTTGAGAACCTCTGAGTTAGATGTTAGTTTTGTTACTATTGATTGATTGACATGTCACTGATAGGCCTGTCTGTCACAATTATCACATACTGTAATCGCCATCATAATCGTTTCCATGTCGCAAAAATGTTTCCAAAAATAGTGGAAATGGTTGATCTCCAGTAGCCCTGGAACATGACTGCCATGATGATTAGAGTCATGAATCATGGCTAGATCTCCAGCAGAGCCTAGGTGACCAGACTTTTTTGACTTGAGAGCTACTTTCAAAATGACCAAAAAAACATGATCTCATTGCTGAAAATAGTTAGAGGGGCTTTGGAATAGCGGCTCTGGCGTTACACAACATGAGAAACACACTTGGAATGGGAAATAAAAGGGGGAAAATGGAAATAGTTTGTGTAACTTTGTAATGCTACTGATGTTTGTGCAAAACAATATTTTAAACAAAGTATTCCATTGTGGCTTAACAGGCAATTTTTTATGTCAATCAATCAAGTCACCTTAATTCAAGTGTCAGATGCCAAATTAATAAATGATATGTTTTTTTTATTTAAATTATATGTTTTAGAGACATGTCATGCGATCCACCTGCACAGGCTTTGTGATCTACTGTACTGGTAACTCTGGTCCATAGCTCTAATGCGTGCATTAGAGCTATGTTACTCTCAACTTCCGCCGCTCGCATGAATGCAGACCAGCCTCTACTCTTTAGTGTAAATAAAATGAACGTTTTTGCTACTCACCAAAACAAAGGCGGGTTGTGTCAATAGAAAGACTACTTTCCTTAGTGGAAGCACTCTGAGCCCCCCACCACACGTATAAACTGTACTTTTTGGGCAAAAAGGGATTTTGTTTCCACCGGAAAAAAATCATTTTTAGTTACTCCGCTGCGCCCTCTACTGATATTGCCCAGAGAACTGCCTCATAGAGGATATTTTTCCTCCGGTGAAAAAATATCGCTTTTTGGCCAAAAAGTACCGTTTATACGTGTGGTGGGGGGCTCAGAGTGCTTCCACTAAGGAAAGTAGTCTTTCTATTGACACAAACCGCCTTTGTTTTGGTGAGTAGCAAAAACGTTCTTTTTATTTACGCCAAAGAGGAGAGGCTGGTCTGATTTCGATTTGAGATTTAACATTGGAAGTCCCATATCCTTGTACTGCGCGGGGCAGAATCGTAGAAGCAGTAGAAGGATATGGATCAGATCTACTGTACTGGTAGATTGCAATCTACCTTTTGGGCACCCCTGATACAGGCTCACAATTCATCGCAATGTGACACATTGTAAGCTTGTTGATCAGCTATTTCCTCTACTTTAAAAAAAAAAAAATTAGATATATTTCTCCATGATTCATTTTTTTAAATAAAAGCTAGACAGATATTCAATTTATGTATTCCAATGTTCAAAGGAAAAATGCAATGAAATTGTTAATCGCAATAATTGTTAATCACTATAAATTGACAATTCATTGTCAAGTGAAATGTCATGATGGTGACACTGATCTAGGATCTGATCCTTATATACTTCCTATTGGTTGATTATTGTAACAATTAAACACTGTTTTACTGTTTTTCTCTCTCCACTCCTCTGCCAACTCCTCTGAACAGCGCATCGACATGTTCTAGCTGTTGCCAGACTTGAGCATCTAGGCGTGGCGGTTTTCCGCTCAGAGCCTCTCTCTGAGTCTCTTCCGGGTTTTTTGACGGCTGGTGGATGGAAATTAAGCTCCACCCACGCGGCTGAATGCCGCGATGACCAGAACCACAACCCGTGTTGGATTTAGTATGTCGCAGCAGACCAAGAGGTCTTCTCTTCTTCCCATGTAAGTCCTGCCTCCACGCAGGATCTCACTGTTGGCAAACTATGTACATCATAACTCATAAGTGCTCTAAACAAGCATTACAAAGTCCATAGACTTGACTGACACATGACGTAATCTCCAAAAGCCATGCATTGGGGGGCTAGCCAAATAATTAATGGATTACCGGTATGTTAAAAATGGAATTTAGATATCATGCTACTTGGACAGAATCATTGGTTACCTGGTATTTCAATGTACAGATAATACTTCGACATGATCATTGGTGTTTAGTTTAACTGGTATTTCAATGTACAGATAATACTTTGACTTGATCATTGGTGTTTAGTTTAACTGGTATTTCAATGTACAAGTGTGTCGCACTCGCAGATCAAACTTCTGCATAGATTTCATAGATGCTCCACAGACTTTTTTGACAGTTGTGTTGGATTCATGTTAACTCAATGTCTGCCGAGGACTTATTTTACTTATTTTTTTTTATCTCCCAGACTGCCAACAACGCCATTAACACCTTTTTAACATGTGTTTAACGTTGGGCAAAAAAAAAATCTAATAATCTAATCTAAACCAAATCGTTGCACCGCATTGTGAGCTTGTAGATCGGCTATTTTCAGCGAATGTTCCAACCAGAATAAGGATGGTTAGTTGGTCCTTGACCCCCTGTTGAAGACCTGTGGTTTAGACTAGAGAACTTTAGACTGATGTTATGTTATTGGTTTACCTTTGATCCTAGCTAGTTAACTGAGACAATACTGTCTCTCTGTGATCCTAGTTATTGGAGTCACTATGTGATTTATTTTTCAACCAGGACCGCTCGCCCACTTGCCCCGGCCTTCAACACACACACTCATTATGGGGCTAGCCACATAATGAATGGATTATGTTAAAAATGTAATTTAGATATCTTGCCAAGTTGCTACTTAAGGTTTATTGATTACCTGGTATATCAATGTACAGATACAATTGTGTCGCAGATCAAACTTCTGCCAAGATTTCATAGATGGCTCCACAGAAAGTTGTGTTGGACTTATTTGAATGTGTATTTTCTAAATGTTACCAGAGGTCATCATCAATATGTCCGTACACGGACAAATTGTATGGCAAAATGTTAGATTTTCTGTTTTACACACCATTATAATGTTCTAATCTAAGACCCAATTACTGAATGTCAGTCTCCAGGATATCGTCATATGTTTTGACGCTGATTTACTACGACACTACGGCACATTATGAGTCCACTAGGACAGTGGTTCTCTAACTTTTTTATTTTCAAGGACACCCATACATCTGAGTGTGTACAAATGGTACCAAATGGACTCGTAAGGGTACATTTGTTTCCATTCGTGCATGATGAACCATAATCTTTTCCAGAGCTTTCATGATAACAGATGTGAGTGCTATTGGTCTGTAATCATTGTGTCAAAAAAGAAGTTATCCTCGTTTCTCATCATTTTGGACCATGGGCTATAGCCCATATCGTACGGCATACTATAGCATGCCGTTTTTCATCATTTTTGACGATTTGACAAAAAATTTAAAATTAAAAAAACGATGGGTTATAGCCCATGTTTTTTGAAAAATTGAAAAAAAAAGTTATCCTCGTTTCTCATCATTTTGGACCATGGGCTATAGCCCATATCGTACGGCATACTATAGCACGCCGTTTTTCATCATTTTTGAGGATTTGAAAAAAATGACAAAATGAAAAAAACGATGGGTTATAACCCATGTTTTTTGAAATTTTGAAAAAAAAGTTATCCTCGTTTCTCATCATTTTGGACCATGGGCTATAGCCCATATCATACGGCATGTTTTTTGAAATTTTGAAAAAAAAAGTTATCCTCGTTTCTCATCATTTTGGACCATGGGCTATAGCTCATATCATACGGCATACTATAGCACGCCGTTTTTCATCATTTTTGAGGATTTGAAAAAAATGACAAAATGAAAAAAACGATGGGTTATAACCCATGTTTTTTGAAATTTTGAAAAAAAAAGTTATCCTCGTTTCTCATCATTTTGGACCATGGGCTATAGCCCATATCGTACGGCATACTATAGCACGCCGTTTTTCATCATTTTTGACGATTTGACAAAAATGAAAAAATAAAAAAAACGATGGGTTATAGCCCATGTTTTTTGAAAAATTGGAAAAAAAAGTTATCCTCGTTTCTCATCATTTTGGACCATGGGCTATAGCCCATATCGTACGGCATACTATAGCACGCCGTTTTTCATCATTTTTGAGGATTTGAAAAAAATGACAAAATGAAAAAAACGATGGGTTATAGCCCATGTTTTTTGAAATTTTGAAAAAAAAAGTTATCCTCGTTTCTCATCATTTTGGACCATGGGCTATAGCCCATATCATACGGCATACTATAGCACGCCGTTTTTCATCATTTTTGACGATTTGACAAAAATGAAAAAAACGATGGGTTATAGCCCATGTTTTTTAAAATTTTGAAAAAAAAAGTTATCCTCGTTTCTCATCATTTTGGACCATGGGCTATAGCCCATATCGTACGGCATACTATAGCACGCCGTTTTTCATCATTTTTGACGATCTGACAAAAATGAAAAAATAAAAAAAACGATGGGTTATAGCCCATGTTTTTTGAAAAATTGGAAAAAAAAGTTATCCTCGTTTCTCATCATTTTGGACCATGGGCTATAGCCCATATCGTACGGCATACTATAGCACGCCGTTTTTCATCATTTTTGAGGATTTGAAAAAAATGACAAAATGAAAAAAACGATGGGTTATAGCCCATGTTTTTTGAAATTTTGAAAAAAAATGTTATCCTCGTTTCTCATCATTTTGGACCATGGGCTATAGCCCATATCATACGGCATACTATAGCACGCCGTTTTTCATCATTTTTGACGATTTGACAAAAATGAAAAAAACGATGGGTTATAGCCCATGTTTTTTGAAATTTTGAAAAAAAAAGTTATCCTCGTTTCTCATCATTTTGGACCATGGGCTATAGCCCATATCGTACGGCATACTATAGCACGCCGTTTTTCATCATTTTTGACGATTTGACAAAAATGAAAAAATAAAAAAAACGATGGGTTATAGCCCATGTTTTTTGAAAAATTGGAAAAAAAAAGTTATCCTCGTTTCTCATCATTTTGGACCATGGGCTATAGCCCATATCATACGGCATACTATAGCACGCCGTTTTTCATCATTTTTGAGGATTTGAAAAAAATGAAAAAATAAAAAAAACGATGGGTTATAGCCCATGTTTTTTTAAATTTTGAAAAAAAATGTTATCCTCGTTTCTCATCATTTTGGACCATGGGCTATAGCCCATATCATACGGCATACTATAGCACGCCGTTTTTCATCATTTTTGACGATTTGACAAAAATGAAAAAAACGATGGGTTATAGCCCATGTTTTTTGAAATTTTGAAAAAAAAAGTTATCCTCGTTTCTCATCATTTTGGACCATGGGCTATAGCCCATATCGTACGGCATACTATAGCACGCCGTTTTTCATCATTTTTGACGATTTGACAAAAATGAAAAAATAAAAAAAACGATGGGTTATAGCCCATGTTTTTTGAAAAATTGGAAAAAAAAGTTATCCTCGTTTCTCATCATTTTGGACCATGGGCTATAGCCCATATCGTACGGCATACTATAGCACGCCGTTTTTCATCATTTTTGAGGATTTGAAAAAAATGACAAAATGAAAAAAACGATGGGTTATAGCCCATGTTTTTTGAAATTTTGAAAAAAAAAGTTATCCTCGTTTCTCATCATTTTGGACCATGGGCTATAGCCCATATCATACGGCATACTATAGCACGCCGTTTTTCATCATTTTTGACGATTTGACAAAAATGAAAAAAACGATGGGTTATATCCCATGTTTTTTGAAATTTTGAAAATAAAAGTTATCCTCGTTTCTCATCATTTTGGACCATGGGCTATAGCCCATATCGTACGGCATACTATAGCACGCCGTTTTTCATCATTTTTGACGATTTGACAAAAATGAAAAAAAAACGATGGGTTATAGCCCATGTTTTTTGAAATTTTGAAAAAAAAAGTTATCCTCGTTTCTCATCATTTTGGACCATGGGCTATAGCCCATATCGTACGGCATACTATAGCACGCCGTTTTTCATCATTTTTGACGATTTGACAAAAATAAAAAAAACGATGGGTTATAGCCCATGTTTTTTGAAAAATTGGAGAAAAAAAGTTATCCTCGTTTCTCATCATTTTGGACCATGGGCTATAGCCCATATCGTACGGCATACTATAGCAGGCCGTTTTTCATCATTTTTGAGGATTTGAAAAAAATGACAAAATGAAAAAAACGATGGGTTATAGCCCATGTTTTTTGAAATTTTGAAAATAAAAGTTATCCTCGTTTCTCATCATTTTGGACCATGGGCTATAGCCCATATCGTACGGCATACTATAGCACGCCGTTTTTCATCATTTTTGAGGATTTGAACTCACCAATATTGCAGCTGTACGGAAAGCTTGAATTATCCTCTTTCAAACTGTAAAGTTGCCAGCAAGGTGCTAACTAGACGGCTGCGGTCTGCATAAGGTCAATAAAAGCCATGCTGTACCTGAAAGCCGGTGGGGAAACAACCACATTTGTGCTTGTGTGAACGAAGAATCGATTCCTCCTTTCCCCAAACCGATCCTACTCCAACAGTGACATTTAGTTATGCTTTGAGTCTCCTTTCGGAAAGGAACTGTTTCATTTAGTTGTAGTATATCTATCATCCTTTGTTATTGTTAGCCTAATTTAAGCTTTGAATCATTGAACATTTCAGTAATTGTTCATGTAACTTTTAAATTAACTTTTTCTGTTAATATATTGTATTTTGTTGCAAAGCGGTTGTCATCCTTTAAATATGTTACGGGTCTTTGCCCCTTGATAAGGGTTGTAACACATGGTTTTGTGTGTCGTTTTTGAAAATCAACATAATATGCCTACTGTATTATGTCGTTTTTCATGCTTTTTTTGACAGTCAGAACATTTTTAAACCACTGGTATCAAACTATAAGAAACTATAAGAACCTGACAACAAACACTAACACCTCAGTAATGATTCAGTGATTTTATTTGGATTACTGAATGCCGTAATTGAATTATATTTCTGCTGCAAATGGGACTTGTTTGATTGGCTACTTACACCTGACAGGGAGACCAGGCCACACCCCCAATTACTCAGGTGTAAGTAGTCACTGATTAGCCCCTCCCCTATAAAGCCTGGTGCCCATGCTCCGTTTCCTGTTTGGTCTTTCTTTGTGTGCACTGACTGAGCAAAGTAGGAAACTGCTTGTAGCACTTTTTGAGTTTAGGCCATCGATACAATTTTTGGACTTTGTGATCCTAATGTATGTTTCTCAGGCGTCCCCTCTCTACGCATCAGTGTCGATGACCAATGTGCAGAAATGTTGCCTTTGACCTTCATATTGTGGTTCTTCTAACAAGCCTCTGCTTATAGGCTTGTCTACTCTCACCATTGTGTAATGCATAAGCAGTGTGGAGCACTTTTAATGGTTTCCCAAGATGGCATACCATCAAGTTGAATTTAATACATGGTCACACATACAATTCCACAGTACTTAGTTCTTAGCCCAAATTGTTGTTTGTTTTTGTATTTAATTGATTGGTGTTTGTTGTAATAAATAAGTGAAATGGAATTTGTTTGATTCAATTAAATAATGTTTCCTTGAGTCACTATAGAATAGCTCAGAACTCAGCCTATACTTGATTTGATTGACATGCTGCATGCCATGAGTGTATAAAGTGTTGTTTTTTCTAAATTAATTGAGCTACTCTAAGATGAGCTGTGGTCATAACAGCGCTGTTTGGTCATTAAAGTGTTTTCAACTAGTTTCTCATTTTATTGTAACAGTCTAAAGTGAGAACAGCAAATGTTCTTTAACAAAACAAATTAAGTGTAAAAAAATATATACTAATCATAAAACACTTTTTGATAAACAGGCTATAGTGCATTTGTTCTCAAAAAGTAAAGTAAAAGTCTAAAGTGAATTTTTCAAAAAGATCAAAAACCGATGGGCTATAACCCATTGTTTTTTTTAACACTCCGCAATTTTTCCGCAACACTCCGCAATTTGCTAATGTTTCTCATCCTCCGCAACACTACGTAATTTGCTAATGTTTCTCATTTTCGCAATTTAATGACATTACTTAGGCTGAAACAAAACATCTCTATTTTCTTTCAATGAAAGTGTAAATCTGTGTGCAGTCTCTAACAATGTTCTACCAGATGGTTTTAAGCAATCACCTAAATCTCAGTTGAGTCGTCATGAACCCTGATCATCACCTTTAGATTCAATCATTCTGGCAGGGGTAGAGGTGTCTGAAGTGGATTTTCATCCCTTGACCTGTCACCTCTGCCTTCAACCTTAAATACAACCTCCAAATTCTTATTAGTGTGAATTGCCTAGTGGTGCAAGAGGAAAGCATAGGTCTCACAAGCTGAAGGTGGTGGGTTTGAATCTTTCTCAGGGTAAACCTTCATTTTTGGGCTTTTTAAGGCAAAGAGTGCCGAAATCCGGCCTCCCTCCTCCCGCTCTCTTTTGGCTCCGGTGGGAGGGGGAGGATCTTTTTTTGGAACCCGCCTCTGGGGCGGGATTTTTTTATGAGCCTGCCTCCTGGGGGTGGAGCTTAAGAAATTTACATATTAAGCAAAGTGATTTTATTTAACTAATTGTATTGTCTTCTTCAGATTAATTTGATTGAAACATTTTATTATTTGTTTTTATTGAGATATTTGAGTTTTGTTTTTATTTGAGTTTTTTTATGACACTTTATTTGAGCTTTTTGGTTTCAGTTGATTTTTGTTTTTGTTTGACTTTTTGGTTGAGTATTAGTTTTGTTTGAGGTTTGAACCTATGACGTTTGGTTTATGAAGCCTAGTTTTTATCTATTGAGCCACACTGGCATGTAAGATATAATCGGGAACTCATATTTAACCAGCCTTTTAGAATTTAGATGGACATTGAAAATGTTCTTCAGGAGACTTGAACACTGAATGTCCTGTTTATAAACCCACGGTTTATCACCTGCGCCACACTGGCATGTAAGGTACAATCGGGAACTTATATTTATACTAAACACTGCTCATTGAAATATTAAATGCGAGTGCAGAATAAAGTAGTTCCAACCTAAATCTCATTTGTTGTCATAATGAACCCTAATGATTAGAGATTGTATGACAAGTTTGCTTTGAAACGCATTTAGGTTAGGCATTTGTATTGTTGTGGTTGATGATTTTTGTTTATTGCTTTTGTTTTGTTATTTGACATGTTTTGTTGTTTCAGTTTTTATATTGACTCATTTTTGAGTTTTTTGTTGATTATTAGTTTTGTTTGAGTTTCTTTTAGTTTTGTTTGAGTTTTTTGTTGATTTTTAGTTTTGTTTGAGATTCTTTTAGATTTGTTCGAGTTTTTGGTTGATTATTAGTTTTGTTTGAGTTTTGAACCAGTAACCTTTGGATTGTAAACCTTGGATGTATCTTTTGAGCCACGATGGGCTGTAAGCTATAATCGGGAATGTAATACTTAACCCACTTTCGAGAATTTTGATGGACACTGAAAATGTTAGGTTTGAACCCTGTCCCGCTGGTTTCTAAGTTCCAGGTTTATCTTCTGCGCCACACTGACATGTCAGATCTATCGGCGAACGTCTTACTTAACCCACCTTTCAGAAATTAGATCGACTGAAAATGTTCTTCTACAAGAGTACAAAATTGGAAAAAGGTCATCACTGTATTTGAACCAGGAACCTTCTGGTTGCAGGGCCAGTGTCCTAACCAGTTCACCACCATGACTCATGCCGAACTGATGCTATTGCACAGTCTACAGTGAAAGATTGGATAAAGAGGCAAAGAGGAAAATGCCCATGCTGGACTTGAACCCAGAACCTTCTGTTTGCAAGGCCTGAATTGTAACCATTGCACCATCATAGCTCATGTGGAATTGATGCTATTGCATGCTCTGCAGTGATAGATTGGATGAAGATGCAAAGAGAAAAATGCTCATGTTGGGTTTAAACCTCAGTGTCTTGCTCAAGGACACTTCGACACCAACTCTGGGGAAGCCCGGGTTTGAGTTGTCATGTGACACATTTTTTAACCTACAACTTTCGGTTTATAAATCCTTGTCTTTATGTTTATGCCACAAAGGCATGTGAGATGCATGGTGCAGAGTTCTGTCTCCATGCCCCCAATTACCCAGGTCTAAGTAGTCACTGATTAGCCCCTCCCCTATAAAGCCTGGTGGCCATGCTGGGCTTTCCTGTTTGGTCTTTCTTTGTTTGCACTGACTGAGCAAAGTAGGAAACTGCTTGACTGTTTGTAATTGTTTTAGCCTAATGTTTCGCAGGCATCCCTTCTCTACACATCACTGTTGATGACCAAATGTGCAGAAAGGTTGCCTTTGTGATCTGTACCTTCATATTGTGGTTCTAACAGAGTTCTACTTATAGGCTTGTCTACTCTTGCCATTGTGGAACACATCAACAGTGTGGTTACCTTAGCACGTTTAATGGATTCCCAAGTTGAATTTACTGAGCTGTTCTTACTCTGCCATGGTCACATGTATACAATTTCCATAGTCCTGTTGTTACCCCAAATTGTTGTTGGTTTTTGTATTTAATTGTTTGGTATTTGTTGCAATAAATACATGAAATGGATTGAAGTTGGATTCAATTTAAAAAAGGTATCCTTGAGTCACTAGCTCAAAACAGAATGCAGTTCACAAGTATGGAGCTCAGCCTATACTTGATTTGATTGACATGCTGCATGCCATGAGTCTATAAAGTGGTATTTCTTTTTACATGAAATAAGCTACTCTAAGATGAGCTGTGGTCATAACAGCACTGTTTGAGAAACTAGTTGAAAACACTTTAATTACCATTTTATTGTAACAGTCTAAAGTGAGAACAGCAAATGTACTTAACAAAATCTGTAAAAAAATATATACTAATCACAAAACACTTTAGTTTATCTTTTTAGTTTTTTATTCAGCTTATCAAAGAAGTGCTGTGGTCACAGCACTGTTGTGAGAAAACTGTTGAAAACTTTATATCCAACTTAATTGTTTAAATAATAAAGTCTGGAGTGAGAACAACAAAAGTAATGTATTAAACAAAACAATTATATTTCTGGTTGATTAAAAGTGCAAAGGTTTTGGTCATCTAAAACTAAGACTAAGAGATGACAATAACTGGTATGCAATGTAATTACATTATGGCAAACTAAACATCTTGTTTGCTCAATGAAAGAGTAAATGTGGGAAACAGAGTAAAAATGTTCCCACAGATGGTTTTAAACAATAACCTAAATCTCAGTTGAGTCGTCATGAACCCTGATCTCATATACCTTTAGAATAATCATTCTGGCAGGGGTAGAGGTGTCAGAAGTGGATTTTCATCCCTTGACCTGTCACCTCTGCCTTCAACCTTAAATACAAGCTCCAAATTCTTATTAGTGTGAATTGCCTAGTGGTGCAAGAGGAAAGCATAGGTCTCACAAGCTGAAGGTGGTGGGTTTGAATCTTTCTCAGGGTAAACCTTCATTTTTGGGCTTTTTAAGGCAAAGAGTGCCGAAATCCGGCCTCCCTCCTCCCGCTCTCTTTTGGCTCCGGTGGGAGGGGGAGGATCTTTTTTTGGAACCTGCCTCTGGGGCGGGATTTTTTTATGAGCCTGCCTCCTGGGGGTGGAGCTTAAGAAATTTACATATTAAGCAAAGTGATTTTATTTAACTAATTGCATTGTCTTCTTCAGATGAATTTGATTGAAACATTTTATTATTTGTTTTTATTGAGATATTTGAGTTTTGTTTTTATATGACACTTTATTTGAGCTTTTTGGTTTCAGTTGATTTTTGTTTTTGTTTGACTTTTTGGTTGAGTATTAGTTTTGTTTGAGGTTTGAACCTATGACGTTTGGTTTATGAAGCCTAGTTTTTATCTATTGAGCCACACTGGCATGTAAGATATAATCGGGAACTCATATTTAACCAGCCTTTTAGAATTTAGATGGACATTGAAAATGTTCTTCAG
Organism: Protomyctophum bolini; assembly: GCF_963924005.1. Classification (NCBI taxonomy): domain Eukaryota; kingdom Metazoa; phylum Chordata; class Actinopteri; order Myctophiformes; family Myctophidae; genus Protomyctophum; species Protomyctophum bolini. The sequence goes on along the minus strand of NC_137885.1, from coordinate 17,810,016 downwards.
GAGACTTGAACACTGAATGTCCTGTTTATAAACCCACGGTTTATCACCTGCGCCACACTGGCATGTAAGGTACAATCGGGAACTCATATTTAACCATCCTTTTAGAATTTAGATCATTGAAAATGTTCTTCAGGGGACTTGAACCCTAAATGTCCTGTTTACAAACCCCCGGTTTATCACCTGTGCCACACTGGCATGTAAGGTACAATCGGGAACTTATATTTATACTAAACACTGCTCATTGAAATATTAAATGCGAGTGCAGAATAAAGTAGTTCCAACCTAAATCTCATTTGTTGTCATAATGAACCCTAATGATTAGAGATTGTATGACAAGTTTGCTTTGAAACGCATTTAGGTTAGGCATTTGTATTGTTGTGGTTGATGATTTTTGTTTAGTTATTTGACATGTTTTGTTGTTTCAGTTTTTATATTGACTCATTTTTGAGTTTTTTGTTGATTATTAGTTTTGTTTGAGTTTCTTTTAGTTTTGTTTGAGTTTTTTGTTGATTTTTAGTTTTGTTTGAGATTCTTTTAGATTTGTTTGAGTTTTTGGTTGATTATTAGTTTTGTTTGAGTTTTGAACCAGTAACCTTTGGATTGTAAACCTTGGATGTATCTTTTGAGCCACGATGGGCTGTAAGCTATAATCGGGAATGTAATACTTAACCCACTTTCGAGAATTTTGATGGACAGTGAAAATGTTAGGTTTGAACCCTGTCCCTCTGGTTCCTAAGTTCCAGGTTTATCTTCTGCGCCACACTGACATGTCAGATCTATCGGCGAACGTCTTACTTAACCCACCTTTCAGAAATTAGATCGACTGAAAATGTTCTTCTACAAGAGTACAAAATTGTAAAAAGGTCATCACTGTATTTGAACCAGGAACCTTCTGGTTGCAGGGCCAGTGTCCTAACCAGTTCACCACCATGACTCATGCCGAACTGATGCTATTGCACAGTCTACAGTGAAAGATTGGATAAAGAGGCAAAGAGGAAAATGCCCATGCTGGACTTGAACCCAGAACCTTCTGTTTGCAAGGCCTGAATTGTAACCATTGCACCATCATAGCTCATGTGGAATTGATGCTATTGCATGCTCTGCAGTGATAGATTGGATGAAGATGCAAAGAGAAAAATGCTCATGTTGGGTTTAAACCTCAGTGTCTTGCTCAAGGACACTTCGACACCAACTCTGGGGAAGCCCGGGTTTGAGTTGTCATGTGACACATTTTTTAACCTACAACTTTCGGTTTATAAATCCTTGTCTTTATGTTTATGCCACAAAGGCATGTGAGATGCATGGTGCAGAGTTCTGTCTCCATGCCCCCAATTACCCAGGTCTAAGTAGTCACTGATTAGCCCCTCCCCTATAAAGCCTGGTGGCCATGCTGGGCTTTCCTGTTTGGTCTTTCTTTGTTTGCACTGACTGAGCAAAGTAGGAAACTGCTTGACTGTTTGTAATTGTTTTAGCCTAATGTTTCGCAGGCATCCCTTCTCTACACATCAGTGTTGATGACCAAATGTGCAGAAAGGTTGCCTTTGTGATCTGTACCTTCATATTGTGGTTCTAACAGAGTTCTACTTATAGGCTTGTCTACTCTTGCCATTGTGGAACACATCAACAGTGTGGTTACCTTAGCACGTTTAATGGATTCCCAAGTTGAATTTACTGAGCTGTTCTTACTCTGCCATGGTCACATGTATACAATTTCCATAGTCCTGTTGTTACCCCAAATTGTTGTTGGTTTTTGTATTTAATTGTTTGGTATTTGTTGCAATAAATACATGAAATGGATTGAAGTTGGATTCAATTTAAAAAAGGTATCCTTGAGTCACTAGCTCAAAACAGAATGCAGTTCACAAGTATGGAGCTCAGCCTATAATTGATTTGATTGACATGCTGCATGCCATGAGTCTATAAAGTGGTATTTCTTTTTACATGAAATAAGCTACTCTAAGATGAGCTGTGGTCATAACAGCACTGTTTGAGAAACTAGTTGAAAACACTTTAATTACCATTTTATTGTAACAGTCTAAAGTGAGAACAGCAAATGTACTTAACAAAATCTGTAAAAAAATATATACTAATCACAAAACACTTTAGTTTATCTTTTTAGTTTTTTATTCAGCTTATCAAAGAAGTGCTGTGGTCACAGCACTGTTGTGAGAAAACTGTTGAAAACTTTATATCCAACTTAATTGTTTAAATAATAAAGTCTGGAGTGAGAACAACAAAAGTAATGTATTAAACAAAACAATTATATTTCTGGTTGATTAAAAGTGCAAAGGTTTTGGTCATCTAAAACTAAGACTAAGAGATGACAATAACTGGTATGCAATGTAATTACATTATGGCAAACTAAACATCTTGTTTGCTCAATGAAAGAGTAAATGTGGGAAACAGAGTAAAAATGTTCCCACAGATGGTTTTAAACAATAACCTAAATCTCAGTTGAGTCGTCATGAACCCTGATCTCATATACCTTTAGAATAATCATTCTGGCAGGGGTAGAGGTGTCAGAAGTGGATTTTCATCCCTTGACCTGTCACCTCTGCCTTCAACCTTAAATACAACCTCCAAATTCTTATTAGTGTGAATTGCCTAGTGGTGCAAGAGGAAAGCATAGGTCTCACAAGCTGAAGGTGGTGGGTTTGAATCTTTCTCAGGGTAAACCTTCATTTTTGGGCTTTTTAAGGCAAAGAGTGCCGAAATCCGGCCTCCCTCCTCCCGCTCTCTTTTGGCTCCGGTGGGAGGGGGAGGATCTTTTTTTGGAACCCGCCTCTGGGGCGGGATTTTTTTATGAGCCTGCCTCCTGGGGGTGGAGCTTAAGAAATTTACATATTAAGCAAAGTGATTTTATTTAACTAATTGTATTGTCTTCTTCAGATTAATTTGATTGAAACATTTTATTATTTGTTTTTATTGAGATATTTGAGTTTTGTTTTTATTTGAGTTTTTTTATGACACTTTATTTGAGCTTTTTGGTTTCAGTTGATTTTTGTTTTTGTTTGACTTTTTGGTTGAGTATTAGTTTTGTTTGAGGTTTGAACCTATGACGTTTGGTTTATGAAGCCTAGTTTTTATCTATTGAGCCACACTGGCATGTAAGATATAATCGGGAACTCATATTTAACCAGCCTTTTAGAATTTAGATGGACATTGAAAATGTTCTTCAGGAGACTTGAACACTGAATGTCCTGTTTATAAACCCACGGTTTATCACCTGCGCCACACTGGCATGTAAGGTACAATCGGGAACTTATATTTATACTAAACACTGCTCATTGAAATATTAAATGCGAGTGCAGAATAAAGTAGTTCCAACCTAAATCTAATTTGTTGTCATAATGAACCCTAATGATTAGAGATTGTATGACAAGTTTGCTTTGAAACGCATTTAGGTTAGGCATTTGTATTGTTGTGGTTGATGATTTTTGTTTATTGCTTTTGTTTTGTTATTTGACATGTTTTGTTGTTTCAGTTTTTATATTGACTCATTTTTGAGTTTTTTGTTGATTATTAGTTTTGTTTGAGTTTCTTTTAGTTTTGTTTGAGTTTTTTGTTGATTTTTAGTTTTGTTTGAGATTCTTTTAGATTTGTTTGAGTTTTTGGTTGATTATTAGTTTTGTTTGAGTTTTGAACCAGTAACCTTTGGATTGTAAACCTTGGATGTATCTTTTAAGCCACGATGGGCTGTAAGCTATAATCGGGAATGTAATACTTAACCCACTTTCGAGAATTTTGATGGACAGTGAAAATGTTAGGTTTGAACCCTGTCCCTCTGGTTTCTAAGTTCCAGGTTTATCTTCTGCGCCACACTGACATGTCAGATCTATCGGCGAACGTCTTACTTAACCCACCTTTCAGAAATTAGATCGACTGAAAATGTTCTTCTACAAGAGTACAAAATTGGAAAAAGGTCATCACTGTATTTGAACCAGGAACCTTCTGGTTGCAGGGCCAGTGTCCTAACCAGTTCACCACCATGACTCATGCCGAACTGATGCTATTGCACAGTCTACAGTGAAAGATTGGATAAAGAGGCAAAGAGGAAAATGCCCATGCTGGACTTGAACCCAGAACCTTCTGTTTGCAAGGCCTGAATTGTAACCATTGCACCATCATAGCTCATGTGGAATTGATGCTATTGCATGCTCTGCAGTGATAGATTGGATGAAGATGCAAAGAGAAAAATGCTCATGTTGGGTTTAAACCTCAGTGTCTTGCTCAAGGACACTTCGACACCAACTCTGGGGAAGCCCGGGTTTGAGTTGTCATGTGACACATTTTTTAACCTACAACTTTCGGTTTATAAATCCTTGTCTTTATGTTTATGCCACAAAGGCATGTGAGATGCATGGTGCAGAGTTCTGTCTCCATGCCCCCAATTACCCAGGTCTAAGTAGTCACTGATTAGCCCCTCCCCTATAAAGCCTGGTGGCCATGCTGGGCTTTCCTGTTTGGTCTTTCTTTGTTTGCACTGACTGAGCAAAGTAGGAAACTGCTTGACTGTTTGTAATTGTTTTAGCCTAATGTTTCGCAGGCATCCCTTCTCTACACATCAGTGTTGATGACCAAATGTGCAGAAAGGTTGCCTTTGTGATCTGTACCTTCATATTGTGGTTCTAACAGAGTTCTACTTATAGGCTTGTCTACTCTTGCCATTGTGGAACACATCAACAGTGTGGTTACCTTAGCACGTTTAATGGATTCCCAAGTTGAATTTACTGAGCTGTTCTTACTCTGCCATGGTCACATGTATACAATTTCCATAGTCCTGTTGTTACCCCAAATTGTTGTTGGTTTTTGTATTTAATTGTTTGGTATTTGTTGCAATAAATACATGAAATGGATTGAAGTTGGATTCAATTTAAAAAAGGTATCCTTGAGTCACTAGCTCAAAACAGAATGCAGTTCACAAGTATGGAGCTCAGCCTATAATTGATTTGATTGACATGCTGCATGCCATGAGTCTATAAAGTGGTATTTCTTTTTACATGAAATAAGCTACTCTAAGATGAGCTGTGGTCATAACAGCACTGTTTGAGAAACTAGTTGAAAACACTTTAATTACCATTTTATTGTAACAGTCTAAAGTGAGAACAGCAAATGTACTTAACAAAATCTGTAAAAAAATATATACTAATCACAAAACACTTTAGTTTATCTTTTTAGTTTTTTATTCAGCTTATCAAAGAAGTGCTGTGGTCACAGCACTGTTGTGAGAAAACTGTTGAAAACTTTATATCCAACTTAATTGTTTAAATAATAAAGTCTGGAGTGAGAACAACAAAAGTAATGTATTAAACAAAACAATTATATTTCTGGTTGATTAAAAGTGCAAAGGTTTTGGTCATCTAAAACTAAGACTAAGAGATGACAATAACTGGTATGCAATGTAATTACATTATGGCAAACTAAACATCTTGTTTGCTCAATGAAAGAGTAAATGTGGGAAACAGAGTAAAAATGTTCCCACAGATGGTTTTAAACAATAACCTAAATCTCAGTTGAGTCGTCATGAACCCTGATCTCATATACCTTTAGAATAATCATTCTGGCAGGGGTAGAGGTGTCAGAAGTGGATTTTCATCCCTTGACCTGTCACCTCTGCCTTCAACCTTAAATACAACCTCCAAATTCTTATTAGTGTGAATTGCCTAGTGGTGCAAGAGGAAAGCATAGGTCTCACAAGCTGAAGGTGGTGGGTTTGAATCTTTCTCAGGGTAAACCTTCATTTTTGGGCTTTTTAAGGCAAAGAGTGCCGAAATCCGGCCTCCCTCCTCCCGCTCTCTTTTGGCTCCGGTGGGAGGGGGAGGATCTTTTTTTGGAACCCGCCTCTGGGGTGGGATTTTTTTATGAGCCTGCCTCCTGGGGGTGGAGCTTAAGAAATTTACATATTAAGCAAAGTGATTTTATTTAACTAATTGTATTGTCTTCTTCAGATGAATTTGATTGAAACATTTTATTATTTGTTTTTATTGAGATATTTGAGTTTTGTTTTTATTTGAGTTTTTTTATGACACTTTATTTGAGCTTTTTGGTTTCAGTTGATTTTTGTTTTTGTTTGACTTTTTGGTTGAGTATTAGTTTTGTTTGAGGTTTGAACCTATGACGTTTGGTTTATGAAGCCTAGTTTTTATCTATTGAGCCACACTGGCATGTAAGATATAATCGGGAACTCATATTTAACCAGCCTTTTAGAATTTAGATGGACATTGAAAATGTTCTTCAGGAGACTTGAACACTGAATGTCCTGTTTATAAACCCACGGTTTATCACCTGCGCCACACTGGCATGTAAGGTACAATCGGGAACTCATATTTAACCATCCTTTTAGAATTTAGATCATTGAAAATGTTCTTCAGGGGACTTGAACCCTAAATGTCCTGTTTACAAACCCCCGGTTTATCACTTGCGCCACACTGGCATGTAAGGTACAATCGGGAACTTATATTTATACTAAACACTGCTCATTGAAATATTAAATGCGAGTGCAGAATAAAGTAGTTCCAACCTAAATCTCATTTGTTGTCATAATGAACCCTAATGATTAGAGATTGTATGACAAGTTTGCTTTGAAACGCATTTAGGTTAGGCATTTGTATTGTTGTGGTTGATGATTTTTGTTTATTGCTTTTGTTTTGTTATTTGACATGTTTTGTTGTTTCAGTTTTTATATTGACTCATTTTTGAGTTTTTTGTTGATTATTAGTTTTGTTTGAGTTTCTTTTAGTTTTGTTTGAGTTTTTTGTTGATTTTTAGTTTTGTTTGAGATTCTTTTAGATTTGTTTGAGTTTTTGGTTGATTATTAGTTTTGTTTGAGTTTTGAACCAGTAACCTTTGGATTGTAAACCTTGGATGTATCTTTTGAGCCACGATGGGCTGTAAGCTATAATCGGGAATGTAATACTTAACCCACTTTCGAGAATTTTGATGGACAGTGAAAATGTTAGGTTTGAACCCTGTCCCTCTGGTTTCTAAGTTCCAGGTTTATCTTCTGCGCCACACTGACATGTCAGATCTATCGGCGAACGTCTTACTTAACCCACCTTTCAGAAATTAGATCGACTGAAAATGTTCTTCTACAAGAGTACAAAATTGGAAAAAGGTCATCACTGTATTTGAACCAGGAACCTTCTGGTTGCAGGGCCAGTGTCCTAACCAGTTCACCACCATGACTCATGCCGAACTGATGCTATTGCACAGTCTACAGTGAAAGATTGGATAAAGAGGCAAAGAGGAAAATGCCCATGCTGGACTTGAACCCAGAACCTTCTGTTTGCAAGGCCTGAATTGTAACCATTGCACCATCATAGCTCATGTGGAATTGATGCTATTGCATGCTCTGCAGTGATAGATTGGATGAAGATGCAAAGAGAAAAATGCTCATGTTGGGTTTAAACCTCAGTGTCTTGCTCAAGGACACTTCGACACCAACTCTGGGGAAGCCCGGGTTTGAGTTGTCATGTGACACATTTTTTAACCTACAACTTTCGGTTTATAAATCCTTGTCTTTATGTTTATGCCACAAAGGCATGTGAGATGCATGGTGCAGAGTTCTGTCTCCATGCCCCCAATTACCCAGGTCTAAGTAGTCACTGATTAGCCCCTCCCCTATAAAGCCTGGTGGCCATGCTGGGCTTTCCTGTTTGGTCTTTCTTTGTTTGCACTGACTGAGCAAAGTAGGAAACTGCTTGACTGTTTGTAATTGTTTTAGCCTAATGTTTCGCAGGCATCCCTTCTCTACACATCACTGTTGATGACCAAATGTGCAGAAAGGTTGCCTTTGTGATCTGTACCTTCATATTGTGGTTCTAACAGAGTTCTACTTATAGGCTTGTCTACTCTTGCCATTGTGGAACACATCAACAGTGTGGTTACCTTAGCACGTTTAATGGATTCCCAAGTTGAATTTACTGAGCTGTTCTTACTCTGCCATGGTCACATGTATACAATTTCCATAGTCCTGTTGTTACCCCAAATTGTTGTTGGTTTTTGTATTTAATTGTTTGGTATTTGTTGCAATAAATACATGAAATGGATTGAAGTTGGATTCAATTTAAAAAAGGTATCCTTGAGTCACTAGCTCAAAACAGAATGCAGTTCACAAGTATGGAGCTCAGCCTATAATTGATTTGATTGACATGCTGCATGCCATGAGTCTATAAAGTGGTATTTCTTTTTACATGAAATAAGCTACTCTAAGATGAGCTGTGGTCATAACAGCACTGTTTGAGAAACTAGTTGAAAACACTTTAATTACCATTTTATTGTAACAGTCTAAAGTGAGAACAGCAAATGTACTTAACAAAATCTGTAAAAAAATATATACTAATCACAAAACACTTTAGTTTATCTTTTTAGTTTTTTATTCAGCTTATCAAAGAAGTGCTGTGGTCACAGCACTGTTGTGAGAAAACTGTTGAAAACTTTATATCCAACTTAATTGTTTAAATAATAAAGTCTGGAGTGAGAACAACAAAAGTAATGTATTAAACAAAACAATTATATTTCTGGTTGATTAAAAGTGCAAAGGTTTTGGTCATCTAAAACTAAGACTAAGAGATGACAATAACTGGTATGCAATGTAATTACATTATGGCAAACTAAACATCTTGTTTGCTCAATGAAAGAGTAAATGTGGGAAACAGAGTAAAAATGTTCCCACAGATGGTTTTAAACAATAACCTAAATCTCAGTTGAGTCGTCATGAACCCTGATCTCATATACCTTTAGAATAATCATTCTGGCAGGGGTAGAGGTGTCAGAAGTGGATTTTCATCCCTTGACCTGTCACCTCTGCCTTCAACCTTAAATACAACCTCCAAATTCTTATTAGTGTGAATTGCCTAGTGGTGCAAGAGGAAAGCATAGGTCTCACAAGCTGAAGGTGGTGGGTTTGAATCTTTCTCAGGGTAAACCTTCATTTTTGGGCTTTTTAAGGCAAAGTGTGCCGAAATCCGGCCTCCCTCCTCCCGCTCTCTTTTGGCTCCGGTGGGAGGGGGAGGATCTTTTTTTGGAACCCGCCTCTGGGGCGGGATTTTTTTATGAGCCTGCCTCCTGGGGGTGGAGCTTAAGAAATTTACATATTAAGCAAAGTGATTTTATTTAACTAATTGTATTGTCTTCTTCAGATTAATTTGATTGAAACATTTTATTATTTGTTTTTATTGAGATATTTGAGTTTTGTTTTTATTTGAGTTTTTTTATGACACTTTATTTGAGCTTTTTGGTTTCAGTTGATTTTTGTTTTTGTTTGACTTTTTGGTTGAGTATTAGTTTTGTTTGAGGTTTGAACCTATGACGTTTGGTTTATGAAGCCTAGTTTTTATCTATTGAGCCACACTGGCATGTAAGATATAATCGGGAACTCATATTTAACCAGCCTTTTAGAATTTAGATGGATATTGAAAATGTTCTTCAGGAGACTTGAACCCTGTATGTCCTGTTTACAAACCCCCGGTTTATCACCTGCGCCACACTGGCATGTAAGGTACAATCGGGAACTCATATTTAACCAGCCTTTTAGAATTTAGATGGATATTGAAAATGTTCTTCAGGGGACTTGAACACTGAATGTCCTGTTTATAAACCCACGGTTTATCACCTGCGCCACACTGGCATGTAAGGTACAATCGGGAACTCATATTTAACCATCCTTTTAGAATTTAGATCATTGAAAATGTTCTTCAGGGGACTTGAACCCTAAATGTCCTGTTTACAAACCCCCGGTTTATCACGTGCGCCACACTGGCATGTAAGGTACAATCGGGAACTTATATTTACTAAACACTGCTCATTGAAATATTAAATGCGAGTGCAGAATAAAGTAGTTCCAACCTAAATCTCATTTGTTGTCATAATGAACCCTAATGATTAGAGATTGTATGACAAGTTTGCTTTGAAACGCATTTAGGTTAGGCATTTGTATTGTTGTGGTTGATGATTTTTGTTTATTGCTTTTGTTTTGTTATTTGACATGTTTTGTTGTTTCAGTTTTTATATTGACTCATTTTTGAGTTTTTTGTTGATTATTAGTTTTGTTTGAGTTTCTTTTAGTTTTGTTTGAGTTTTTTGTTGATTTTTAGTTTTGTTTGAGATTCTTTTAGATTTGTTTGAGTTTTTGGTTGATTATTAGTTTTGTTTGAGTTTTGAACCAGTAACCTTTGGATTGTAAACCTTGGATGTATCTTTTGAGCCACGATGGGCTGTAAGCTATAATCGGGAATGTAATACTTAACCCACTTTCGAGAATTTTGATGGACAGTGAAAATGTTAGGTTTGAACCCTGTCCCTCTGGTTTCTAAGTTCCAGGTTTATCTTCTGCGCCACACTGACATGTCAGATCTATCGGCGAACGTCTTACTTAACCCACCTTTCAGAAATTAGATCGACTGAAAATGTTCTTCTACAAGAGTACAAAATTGGAAAAAGGTCATCACTGTATTTGAACCAGGAACCTTCTGGTTGCAGGGCCAGTGTCCTAACCAGTTCACCACCATAAATCATGCCGAACTGATGCTATTGCACAGTCTACAGTGAAAGATTGGATAAAGAGGCAAAGAGGAAAATGCCCATGCTGGACTTGAACCCAGAACCTTCTGTTTGCAAGGCCTGAATTGTAACCATTGCACCATCATAGCTCATGTGGAATTGATGCTATTGCATGCTCTGCAGTGATAGATTGGATGAAGATGCAAAGAGAAAAATGCTCATGTTGGGTTTAAACCTCAGTGTCTTGCTCAAGGACACTTCGACACCAACTCTGGGGAAGCCCGGGTTTTAGTTGTCATGTGACACATTTTTTAACCTACAACTTTCGGTTTATAAATCCTTGTCTTTATGTTTATGCCACAAAGGCATGTGAGATGCATGGTGCAGAGTTCTGTCTCCATGCCCCCAATTACCCAGGTCTAAGTAGTCACTGATTAGCCCCTCCCCTATAAAGCCTGGTGGCCATGCTGGGCTTTCCTGTTTGGTCTTTCTTTGTTTGCACTGACTGAGCAAAGTAGGAAACTGCTTGACTGTTTGTAATTGTTTTAGCCTAATGTTTCGCAGGCATCCCTTCTCTACACATCAGTGTTGATGACCAAATGTGCAGAAAGGTTGCCTTTGTGATCTGTACCTTCATATTGTGGTTCTAACAGAGTTCTACTTATAGGCTTGTCTACTCTTGCCATTGTGGAACACATCAACAGTGTGGTTACCTTAGCACGTTTAATGGATTCCCAAGTTGAATTTACTGAGCTGTTCTTACTCTGCCATGGTCACATGTATACAATTTCCATAGTCCTGTTGTTACCCCAAATTGTTGTTGGTTTTTGTATTTAATTGTTTGGTATTTGTTGCAATAAATACATGAAATGGATTGAAGTTGGATTCAATTTAAAAAAGGTATCCTTGAGTCACTAGCTCAAAACAGAATGCAGTTCACAAGTATGGAGCTCAGCCTATAATTGATTTGATTGACATGCTGCATGCCATGAGTCTATAAAGTGGTATTTCTTTTTACATGAAATAAGCTACTCTAAGATGAGCTGTGGTCATAACAGCACTGTTTGAGAAACTAGTTGAAAACACTTTAATTACCATTTTATTGTAACAGTCTAAAGTGAGAACAGCAAATGTACTTAACAAAATCTGTAAAAAAATATATACTAATCACAAAACACTTTAGTTTATCTTTTTAGTTTTTTATTCAGCTTATCAAAGAAGTGCTGTGGTCACAGCACTGTTGTGAGAAAACTGTTGAAAACTTTATATCCAACTTAATTGTTTAAATAATAAAGTCTGGAGTGAGAACAACAAAAGTAATGTATTAAACAAAACAATTATATTTCTGGTTGATTAAAAGTGCAAAGGTTTTGGTCATCTAAAACTAAGACTAAGAGATGACAATAACTGGTATGCAATGTAATTACATTATGGCAAACTAAACATCTTGTTTGCTCAATGAAAGAGTAAATGTGGGAAACAGAGTAAAAATGTTCCCACAGATGGTTTTAAACAATAACCTAAATCTCAGTTGAGTCGTCATGAACCCTGATCTCATATACCTTTAGAATAATCATTCTGGCAGGGGTAGAGGTGTCAGAAGTGGATTTTCATCCCTTGACCTGTCACCTCTGCCTTCAACCTTAAATACAACCTCCAAATTCTTATTAGTGTGAATTGCCTAGTGGTGCAAGAGGAAAGCATAGGTCTCACAAGCTGAAGGTGGTGGGTTTGAATCTTTCTCAGGGTAAACCTTCATTTTTGGGCTTTTTAAGGCAAAGAGTGCCGAAATCCGGCCTCCCTCCTCCCGCTCTCTTTTGGCTCCGGTGGGAGGGGGAGGATCTTTTTTTGGAACCCGCCTCTGGGGCGGGATTTTTTTATGAGCCTGCCTCCTGGGGGTGGAGCTTAAGAAATTTACATATTAAGCAAAGTGATTTTATTTAACTAATTGTATTGTCTTCTTCAGATGAATTTGATTGAAACATTTTATTATTTGTTTTTATTGAGATATTTGAGTTTTGTTTTTATTTGAGTTTTTTTATGACACTTTATTTGAGCTTTTTGGTTTCAGTTGATTTTTGTTTTTGTTTGACTTTTTGGTTGAGTATTAGTTTTGTTTGAGGTTTGAACCTATGACGTTTGGTTTATGAAGCCTAGTTTTTATCTATTGAGCCACACTGGCATGTAAGATATAATCGGGAACTCATATTTAACCAGCCTTTTAGAATTTAGATGGACATTGAAAATGTTCTTCAGGAGACTTGAACACTGAATGTCCTGTTTATAAACCCACGGTTTATCACCTGCGCCACACTGGCATGTAAGGTACAATCGGGAACTCATATTTAACCATCCTTTTAGAATTTAGATCATTGAAAATGTTCTTCAGGGGACTTGAACCCTAAATGTCCTGTTTACAAACCCCCGGTTTATCACTTGCGCCACACTGGCATGTAAGGTACAATCGGGAACTTATATTTATACTAAACACTGCTCATTGAAATATTAAATGCGAGTGCAGAATAAAGTAGTTCCAACCTAAATCTCATTTGTTGTCATAATGAACCCTAATGATTAGAGATTGTATGACAAGTTTGCTTTGAAACGCATTTAGGTTAGGCATTTGTATTGTTGTGGTTGATGATTTTTGTTTATTGCTTTTGTTTTGTTATTTGACATGTTTTGTTGTTTCAGTTTTTATATTGACTCATTTTTGAGTTTTTTGTTGATTATTAGTTTTGTTTGAGTTTTTTGTTGATTTTTAGTTTTGTTTGAGATTCTTTTAGATTTGTTTGAGTTTTTGGTTGATTATTAGTTTTGTTTGAGTTTTGAACCAGTAACCTTTGGATTGTAAACCTTGGATGTATCTTTTGAGCCACGATGGGCTGTAAGCTATAATCGGGAATGTAATACTTAACCCACTTTCGAGAATTTTGATGGACAGTGAAAATGTTAGGTTTGAACCCTGTCCCTCTGGTTTCTAAGTTCCAGGTTTATCTTCTGCGCCACACTGACATGTCAGATCTATCGGCGAACGTCTTACTTAACCCACCTTTCAGAAATTAGATCGACTGAAAATGTTCTTCTACAAGAGTACAAAATTGGAAAAAGGTCATCACTGTATTTGAACCAGGAACCTTCTGGTTGCAGGGCCAGTGTCCTAACCAGTTCACCACCATGACTCATGCCGAACTGATGCTATTGCACAGTCTACAGTGAAAGATTGGATAAAGAGGCAAAGAGGAAAATGCCCATGCTGGACTTGAACCCAGAACCTTCTGTTTGCAAGGCCTGAATTGTAACCATTGCACCATCATAGCTCATGTGGAATTGATGCTATTGCATGCTCTGCAGTGATAGATTGGATGAAGATGCAAAGAGAAAAATGCTCATGTTGGGTTTAAACCTCAGTGTCTTGCTCAAGGACACTTCGACACCAACTCTGGGGAAGCCCGGGTTTGAGTTGTCATGTGACACATTTTTTAACCTACAACTTTCGGTTTATAAATCCTTGTCTTTATGTTTATGCCACAAAGGCATGTGAGATGCATGGTGCAGAGTTCTGTCTCCATGCCCCCAATTACCCAGGTCTAAGTAGTCACTGATTAGCCCCTCCCCTATAAAGCCTGGTGGCCATGCTGGGCTTTCCTGTTTGGTCTTTCTTTGTTTGCACTGACTGAGCAAAGTAGGAAACTGCTTGACTGTTTGTAATTGTTTTAGCCTAATGTTTCGCAGGCATCCCTTCTCTACACATCACTGTTGATGACCAAATGTGCAGAAAGGTTGCCTTTGTGATCTGTACCTTCATATTGTGGTTCTAACAGAGTTCTACTTATAGGCTTGTCTACTCTTGCCATTGTGGAACACATCAACAGTGTGGTTACCTTAGCACGTTTAATGGATTCCCAAGTTGAATTTACTGAGCTGTTCTTACTCTGCCATGGTCACATGTATACAATTTCCATAGTCCTGTTGTTACCCCAAATTGTTGTTGGTTTTTGTATTTAATTGTTTGGTATTTGTTGCAATAAATACATGAAATGGATTGAAGTTGGATTCAATTAAAAAAAGGTATCCTTGAGTCACTAGCTCAAAACAGAATGCAGTTCACAAGTATGGAGCTCAGCCTATAATTGATTTGATTGACATGCTGCATGCCATGAGTCTATAAAGTGGTATTTCTTTTTACATGAAATAAGCTACTCTAAGATGAGCTGTGGTCATAACAGCACTGTTTGAGAAACTAGTTGAAAACACTTTAATTACCATTTTATTGTAACAGTCTAAAGTGAGAACAGCAAATGTACTTAACAAAATCTGTAAAAAAAATATATACTAATCACAAAACACTTTAGTTTATCTTTTTAGTTTTTTATTCAGCTTATCAAAGAAGTGCTGTGGTCACAGCACTGTTGTGAGAAAACTGTTGAAAACTTTATATCCAACTTAATTGTTTAAATAATAAAGTCTGGAGTGAGAACAACAAAAGTAATGTATTAAACAAAACAATTATATTTCTGGTTGATTAAAAGTGCAAAGGTTTTGGTCATCTAAAACTAAGACTAAGAGATGACAATAACTGGTATGCAATGTAATTACATTATGGCAAACTAAACATCTTGTTTGCTCAATGAAAGAGTAAATGTGGGAAACAGAGTAAAAATGTTCCCACAGATGGTTTTAAACAATAACCTAAATCTCAGTTGAGTCGTCATGAACCCTGATCTCATATACCTTTAGAATAATCATTCTGGCAGGGGTAGAGGTGTCAGAAGTGGATTTTCATCCCTTGACCTGTCACCTCTGCCTTCAACCTTAAATACAACCTCCAAATTCTTATTAGTGTGAATTGCCTAGTGGTGCAAGAGGAAAGCATAGGTCTCACAAGCTGAAGGTGGTGGGTTTGAATCTTTCTCAGGGTAAACCTTCATTTTTGGGCTTTTTAAGGCAAAGAGTGCCGAAATCCGGCCTCCCTCCTCCCGCTCTCTTTTGGCTCCGGTGGGAGGGGGAGGATCTTTTTTTGGAACCCGCCTCTGGGGCGGGATTTTTTTATGAGCCTGCCTCCTGGGGGTGGAGCATAAGAAATTTACATATTAAGCAAAGTGATTTTATTTAACTAATTGTATTGTCTTCTTCAGATGAATTTGATTGAAACATTTTATTATTTGTTTTTATTGAGATATTTGAGTTTTGTTTTTATTTGAGTTTTTTTATGACACTTTATTTGAGCTTTTTGGTTTCAGTTGATTTTTGTTTTTGTTTGACTTTTTGGTTGAGTATTAGTTTTGTTTGAGGTTTGAACCTATGACGTTTGGTTTATGAAGCCTAGTTTTTATCTATTGAGCCACACTGGCATGTAAGATATAATCGGGAACTCATATTTAACCAGCCTTTTAGAATTTAGATGGACATTGAAAATGTTCTTCAGGAGACTTGAACACTGAATGTCCTGTTTATAAACCCACGGTTTATCACCTGCGCCACACTGGCATGTAAGGTACAATCGGGAACTCATATTTAACCATCCTTTTAGAATTTAGATCATTGAAAATGTTCTTCAGGGGACTTGAACCCTAAATGTCCTGTTTACAAACCCCCGGTTTATCACGTGCACCACACTGGCATGTAAGGTACAATCGGGAACTTATATTTATACTAAACACTGCTCATTGAAATATTAAATGCGAGTGCAGAATAAAGTAGTTCCAACCTAAATCTCATTTGTTGTCATAATGAACCCTAATGATTAGAGATTGTATGACAAGTTTGCTTTGAAACGCATTTAGGTTAGGCATTTGTATTGTTGTGGTTGATGATTTTTGTTTATTGCTTTTGTTTTGTTATTTGACATGTTTTGTTGTTTCAGTTTTTATATTGACTCATTTTTGAGTTTTTTGTTGATTATTAGTTTTGTTTGAGTTTCTTTTAGTTTTGTTTGAGTTTTTTGTTGATTTTTAGTTTTGTTTGAGATTCTTTTAGATTTGTTTGAGTTTTTGTTTGATTATTAGTTTTGTTTGAGTTTTGAACCAGTAACCTTTGGATTGTAAACCTTGGATGTATCTTTTGAGCCACGATGGGCTGTAAGCTATAATCGGGAATGTAATACTTAACCCACTTTCGAGAATTTTGATGGACAGTGAAAATGTTAGGTTTGAACCCTGTCCCTCTGGTTTCTAAGTTCCAGGTTTATCTTCTGCGCCACACTGACATGTCAGATCTATCGGCGAACGTCTTACTTAACCCACCTTTCAGAAATTAGATCGACTGAAAATGTTCTTCTACAAGAGTACAAAATTGGAAAAAGGTCATCACTGTATTTGAACCAGGAACCTTCTGGTTGCAGGGCCAGTGTCCTAACCAGTTCACCACCATGACTCATGCCGAACTGATGCTATTGCACAGTCTACAGTGAAAGATTGGATAAAGAGGCAAAGAGGAAAATGCCCATGCTGGACTTGAACCCAGAACCTTCTGTTTGCAAGGCCTGAATTGTAACCATTGCACCATCATAGCTCATGTGGAATTGATGCTATTGCATGCTCTGCAGTGATAGATTGGATGAAGATGCAAAGAGAAAAATGCTCATGTTGGGTTTAAACCTCAGTGTCTTGCTCAAGGACACTTCGACACCAACTCTGGGGAAGCCCGGGTTTGAGTTGTCATGTGACACATTTTTTAACCTACAACTTTCGGTTTATAAATCCTTGTCTTTATGTTTATGCCACAAAGGCATGTGAGATGCATGGTGCAGAGTTCTGTCTCCATGCCCCCAATTACCCAGGTCTAAGTAGTCACTGATTAGCCCCTCCCCTATAAAGCCTGGTGGCCATGCTGGGCTTTCCTGTTTGGTCTTTCTTTGTTTGCACTGACTGAGCAAAGTAGGAAACTGCTTGACTGTTTGTAATTGTTTTAGCCTAATGTTTCGCAGGCATCCCTTCTCTACACATCAGTGTTGATGACCAAATGTGCAGAAAGGTTGCCTTTGTGATCTGTACCTTCATATTGTGGTTCTAACAGAGTTCTACTTATAGGCTTGTCTACTCTTGCCATTGTGGAACACATCAACAGTGTGGTTACCTTAGCACGTTTAATGGATTCCCAAGTTGAATTTACTGAGCTGTTCTTACTCTGCCATGGTCACATGTATACAATTTCCATAGTCCTGTTGTTACCCCAAATTGTTGTTGGTTTTTGTATTTAATTGTTTGGTATTTGTTGCAATAAATACATGAAATGGATTGAAGTTGGATTCAATTTAAAAAAGGTATCCTTGAGTCACTAGCTCAAAACAGAATGCAGTTCACAAGTATGGAGCTCAGCCTATAATTGATTTGATTGACATGCTGCATGCCATGAGTCTATAAAGTGGTATTTCTTTTTACATGAAATAAGCTACTCTAAGATGAGCTGTGGTCATAACAGCACTGTTTGAGAAACTAGTTGAAAACACTTTAATTACCATTTTATTGTAACAGTCTAAAGTGAGAACAGCAAATGTACTTAACAAAATCTGTAAAAAAATATATACTAATCACAAAACACTTTAGTTTATCTTTTTAGTTTTTTATTCAGCTTATCAAAGAAGTGCTGTGGTCACAGCACTGTTGTGAGAAAACTGTTGAAAACTTTATATCCAACTTAATTGTTTAAATAATAAAGTCTGGAGTGAGAACAACAAAAGTAATGTATTAAACAAAACAATTATATTTCTGGTTGATTAAAAGTGCAAAGGTTTTGGTCATCTAAAACTAAGACTAAGAGATGACAATAACTGGTATGCAATGTAATTACATTATGGCAAACTAAACATCTTGTTTGCTCAATGAAAGAGTAAATGTGGGAAACAGAGTAAAAATGTTCCCACAGATGGTTTTAAACAATAACCTAAATCTCAGTTGAGTCGTCATGAACCCTGATCTCATATACCTTTAGAATAATCATTCTGGCAGGGGTAGAGGTGTCAGAAGTGGATTTTCATCCCTTGACCTGTCACCTCTGCCTTCAACCTTAAATACAACCTCCAAATTCTTATTAGTGTGAATTGCCTAGTGGTGCAAGAGGAAAGCATAGGTCTCACAAGCTGAAGGTGGTGGGTTTGAATCTTTCTCAGGGTAAACCTTCATTTTTGGGCTTTTTAAGGCAAAGAGTGCCGAAATCCGGCCTCCCTCCTCCCGCTCTCTTTTGGCTCCGGTGGGAGGGGGAGGATCTTTTTTTGGAACCCGCCTCTGGGGCGGGATTTTTTTATGAGCCTGCCTCCTGGGGGTGGAGCTTAAGAAATTTACATATTAAGCAAAGTGATTTTATTTAACTAATTGTATTGTCTTCTTCAGATTAATTTGATTGAAACATTTTATTATTTGTTTTTATTGAGATATTTGAGTTTTGTTTTTATTTGAGTTTTTTTATGACACTTTATTTGAGCTTTTTGGTTTCAGTTGATTTTTGTTTTTGTTTGACTTTTTGGTTGAGTATTAGTTTTGTTTGAGGTTTGAACCTATGACGTTTGGTTTATGAAGCCTAGTTTTTATCTATTGAGCCACACTGGCATGTAAGATATAATCGGGAACTCATATTTAACCAGCCTTTTAGAATTTAGATGGATATTGAAAATGTTCTTCAGGAGACTTGAACCCTGTATGTCCTGTTTACAAACCCCCGGTTTATCACCTGCGCCACACTGGCATGTAAGGTACAATCGGGAACTCATATTTAACCAGCCTTTTAGAATTTAGATGGATATTGAAAATGTTCTTCAGGGGACTTGAACACTGAATGTCCTGTTTATAAACCCACGGTTTATCACCTGCGCCACACTGGCATGTAAGGTACAATCGGGAACTCATATTTAACCATCCTTTTAGAATTTAGATCATTGAAAATGTTCTTCAGGGGACTTGAACCCTAAATGTCCTGTTTACAAACCCCCGGTTTATCACGTGCGCCACACTGGCATGTAAGGTACAATCGGGAACTTAT
Organism: Protomyctophum bolini; assembly: GCF_963924005.1. Lineage (NCBI taxonomy): Eukaryota > Metazoa > Chordata > Actinopteri > Myctophiformes > Myctophidae > Protomyctophum > Protomyctophum bolini. Next base: position 17,790,540 of record NC_137885.1, on the reverse strand, counting down.
ATTTATACTAAACACTGCTCATTGAAATATTAAATGCGAGTGCAGAATAAAGTAGTTCCAACCTAAATCTCATTTGTTGTCATAATGAACCCTAATGATTAGAGATTGTATGACAAGTTTGCTTTGAAACGCATTTAGGTTAGGCATTTGTATTGTTGTGGTTGATGATTTTTGTTTATTGCTTTTGTTTTGTTATTTGACATGTTTTGTTGTTTCAGTTTTTATATTGACTCATTTTTGAGTTTTTTGTTGATTATTAGTTTTGTTTGAGTTTCTTTTAGTTTTGTTTGAGTTTTTTGTTGATTTTTAGTTTTGTTTGAGATTCTTTTAGATTTGTTTGAGTTTTTGGTTGATTATTAGTTTTGTTTGAGTTTTGAACCAGTAACCTTTGGATTGTAAACCTTGGATGTATCTTTTGAGCCACGATGGGCTGTAAGCTATAATCGGGAATGTAATACTTAACCCACTTTCGAGAATTTTGATGGACAGTGAAAATGTTAGGTTTGAACCCTGTCCCTCTGGTTTCTAAGTTCCAGGTTTATCTTCTGCGCCACACTGACATGTCAGATCTATCGGCGAACGTCTTACTTAACCCACCTTTCAGAAATTAGATCGACTGAAAATGTTCTTCTACAAGAGTACAAAATTGGAAAAAGGTCATCACTGTATTTGAACCAGGAACCTTCTGGTTGCAGGGCCAGTGTCCTAACCAGTTCACCACCATGACTCATGCCGAACTGATGCTATTGCACAGTCTACAGTGAAAGATTGGATAAAGAGGCAAAGAGGAAAATGCCCATGCTGGACTTGAACCCAGAACCTTCTGTTTGCAAGGCCTGAATTGTAACCATTGCACCATCATAGCTCATGTGGAATTGATGCTATTGCATGCTCTGCAGTGATAGATTGGATGAAGATGCAAAGAGAAAAATGCTCATGTTGGGTTTAAACCTCAGTGTCTTGCTCAAGGACACTTCGACACCAACTCTGGGGAAGCCCGGGTTTGAGTTGTCATGTGACACATTTTTTAACCTACAACTTTCGGTTTATAAATCCTTGTCTTTATGTTTATGCCACAAAGGCATGTGAGATGCATGGTGCAGAGTTCTGTCTCCATGCCCCCAATTACCCAGGTCTAAGTAGTCACTGATTAGCCCCTCCCCTATAAAGCCTGGTGGCCATGCTGGGCTTTCCTGTTTGGTCTTTCTTTGTTTGCACTGACTGAGCAAAGTAGGAAACTGCTTGACTGTTTGTAATTGTTTTAGCCTAATGTTTCGCAGGCATCCCTTCTCTACACATCAGTGTTGATGACCAAATGTGCAGAAAGGTTGCCTTTGTGATCTGTACCGTCATATTGTGGTTCTAACAGAGTTCTACTTATAGGCTTGTCTACTCTTGCCATTGTGGAACACATCAACAGTGTGGTTACCTTAGCACGTTTAATGGATTCCCAAGTTGAATTTACTGAGCTGTTCTTACTCTGCCATGGTCACATGTATACAATTTCCATAGTCCTGTTGTTACCCCAAATTGTTGTTGGTTTTTGTATTTAATTGTTTGGTATTTGTTGCAATAAATACATGAAATGGATTGAAGTTGGATTCAATTTAAAAAAGGTATCCTTGAGTCACTAGCTCAAAACAGAATGCAGTTCACAAGTATGGAGCTCAGCCTATAATTGATTTGATTGACATGCTGCATGCCATGAGTCTATAAAGTGGTATTTCTTTTTACATGAAATAAGCTACTCTAAGATGAGCTGTGGTCATAACAGCACTGTTTGAGAAACTAGTTGAAAACACTTTAATTACCATTTTATTGTAACAGTCTAAAGTGAGAACAGCAAATGTACTTAACAAAATCTGTAAAAAAATATATACTAATCACAAAACACTTTAGTTTATCTTTTTAGTTTTTTATTCAGCTTATCAAAGAAGTGCTGTGGTCACAGCACTGTTGTGAGAAAACTGTTGAAAACTTTATATCCAACTTAATTGTTTAAATAATAAAGTCTGGAGTGAGAACAACAAAAGTAATGTATTAAACAAAACAATTATATTTCTGGTTGATTAAAAGTGCAAAGGTTTTGGTCATCTAAAACTAAGACTAAGAGATGACAATAACTGGTATGCAATGTAATTACATTATGGCAAACTAAACATCTTGTTTGCTCAATGAAAGAGTAAATGTGGGAAACAGAGTAAAAATGTTCCCACAGATGGTTTTAAACAATAACCTAAATCTCAGTTGAGTCGTCATGAACCCTGATCTCATATACCTTTAGAATAATCATTCTGGCAGGGGTAGAGGTGTCAGAAGTGGATTTTCATCCCTTGACCTGTCACCTCTGCCTTCAACCTTAAATACAACCTCCAAATTCTTATTAGTGTGAATTGCCTAGTGGTGCAAGAGGAAAGCATAGGTCTCACAAGCTGAAGGTGGTGGGTTTGAATCTTTCTCAGGGTAAACCTTCATTTTTGGGCTTTTTAAGGCAAAGAGTGCCGAAATCCGGCCTCCCTCCTCCCGCTCTCTTTTGGCTCCGGTGGGAGGGGGAGGATCTTTTTTTGGAACCCGCCTCTGGGGCGGGATTTTTTTATGAGCCTGCCTCCTGGGGGTGGAGCTTAAGAAATTTACATATTAAGCAAAGTGATTTTATTTAACTAATTGTATTGTCTTCTTCAGATTAATTTGATTGAAACATTTTATTATTTGTTTTTATTGAGATATTTGAGTTTTGTTTTTATTTGAGTTTTTTTATGACACTTTATTTGAGCTTTTTGGTTTCAGTTGATTTTTGTTTTTGTTTGACTTTTTGGTTGAGTATTAGTTTTGTTTGAGGTTTGAACCTATGACGTTTGGTTTATGAAGCCTAGTTTTTATCTATTGAGCCACACTGGCATGTAAGATATAATCGGGAACTCATATTTAACCAGCCTTTTAGAATTTAGATGGATATTGAAAATGTTCTTCAGGAGACTTGAACCCTGTATGTCCTGTTTACAAACCCCCGGTTTATCACCTGCGCCACACTGGCATGTAAGGTACAATCGGGAACTCATATTTAACCAGCCTTTTAGAATTTAGATGGATATTGAAAATGTTCTTCAGGGGACTTGAACACTGAATGTCCTGTTTATAAACCCACGGTTTATCACCTGCGCCACACTGGCATGTAAGGTACAATCGGGAACTCATATTTAACCATCCTTTTAGAATTTAGATCATTGAAAATGTTCTTCAGGGGACTTGAACCCTAAATGTCCTGTTTACAAACCCCCGGTTTATCACGTGCGCCACACTGGCATGTAAGGTACAATCGGGAACTTATATTTATACTAAACACTGCTCATTGAAATATTAAATGCGAGTGCAGAATAAAGTAGTTCCAACCTAAATCTCATTTGTTGTCATAATGAACCCTAATGATTAGAGATTGTATGACAAGTTTGCTTTGAAACGCATTTAGGTTAGGCATTTGTATTGTTGTGGTTGATGATTTTTGTTTATTGCTTTTGTTTTGTTATTTGACATGTTTTGTTGTTTCAGTTTTTATATTGACTCATTTTTGAGTTTTTTGTTGATTATTAGTTTTGTTTGAGTTTCTTTTAGTTTTGTTTGAGTTTTTTGTTGATTTTTAGTTTTGTTTGAGATTCTTTTAGATTTGTTTGAGTTTTTGGTTGATTATTAGTTTTGTTTGAGTTTTGAACCAGTAACCTTTGGATTGTAAACCTTGGATGTATCTTTTGAGCCACGATGGGCTGTAAGCTATAATCGGGAATGTAATACTTAACCCACTTTCGAGAATTTTGATGGACAGTGAAAATGTTAGGTTTGAACCCTGTCCCTCTGGTTTCTAAGTTCCAGGTTTATCTTCTGCGCCACACTGACATGTCAGATCTATCGGCGAACGTCTTACTTAACCCACCTTTCAGAAATTAGATCGACTGAAAATGTTCTTCTACAAGAGTACAAAATTGGAAAAAGGTCATCACTGTATTTGAACCAGGAACCTTCTGGTTGCAGGGCCAGTGTCCTAACCAGTTCACCACCATGACTCATGCCGAACTGATGCTATTGCACAGTCTACAGTGAAAGATTGGATAAAGAGGCAAAGAGGAAAATGCCCATGCTGGACTTGAACCCAGAACCTTCTGTTTGCAAGGCCTGAATTGTAACCATTGCACCATCATAGCTCATGTGGAATTGATGCTATTGCATGCTCTGCAGTGATAGATTGGATGAAGATGCAAAGAGAAAAATGCTCATGTTGGGTTTAAACCTCAGTGTCTTGCTCAAGGACACTTCGACACCAACTCTGGGGAAGCCCGGGTTTGAGTTGTCATGTGACACATTTTTTAACCTACAACTTTCGGTTTATAAATCCTTGTCTTTATGTTTATGCCACAAAGGCATGTGAGATGCATGGTGCAGAGTTCTGTCTCCATGCCCCCAATTACCCAGGTCTAAGTAGTCACTGATTAGCCCCTCCCCTATAAAGCCTGGTGGCCATGCTGGGCTTTCCTGTTTGGTCTTTCTTTGTTTGCACTGACTGAGCAAAGTAGGAAACTGCTTGACTGTTTGTAATTGTTTTAGCCTAATGTTTCGCAGGCATCCCTTCTCTACACATCAGTGTTGATGACCAAATGTGCAGAAAGGTTGCCTTTGTGATCTGTACCGTCATATTGTGGTTCTAACAGAGTTCTACTTATAGGCTTGTCTACTCTTGCCATTGTGGAACACATCAACAGTGTGGTTACCTTAGCACGTTTAATGGATTCCCAAGTTGAATTTACTGAGCTGTTCTTACTCTGCCATGGTCACATGTATACAATTTCCATAGTCCTGTTGTTACCCCAAATTGTTGTTGGTTTTTGTATTTAATTGTTTGGTATTTGTTGCAATAAATACATGAAATGGATTGAAGTTGGATTCAATTTAAAAAAGGTATCCTTGAGTCACTAGCTCAAAACAGAATGCAGTTCACAAGTATGGAGCTCAGCCTATAATTGATTTGATTGACATGCTGCATGCCATGAGTCTATAAAGTGGTATTTCTTTTTACATGAAATAAGCTACTCTAAGATGAGCTGTGGTCATAACAGCACTGTTTGAGAAACTAGTTGAAAACACTTTAATTACCATTTTATTGTAACAGTCTAAAGTGAGAACAGCAAATGTACTTAACAAAATCTGTAAAAAAATATATACTAATCACAAAACACTTTAGTTTATCTTTTTAGTTTTTTATTCAGCTTATCAAAGAAGTGCTGTGGTCACAGCACTGTTGTGAGAAAACTGTTGAAAACTTTATATCCAACTTAATTGTTTAAATAATAAAGTCTGGAGTGAGAACAACAAAAGTAATGTATTAAACAAAACAATTATATTTCTGGTTGATTAAAAGTGCAAAGGTTTTGGTCATCTAAAACTAAGACTAAGAGATGACAATAACTGGTATGCAATGTAATTACATTATGGCAAACTAAACATCTTGTTTGCTCAATGAAAGAGTAAATGTGGGAAACAGAGTAAAAATGTTCCCACAGATGGTTTTAAACAATAACCTAAATCTCAGTTGAGTCGTCATGAACCCTGATCTCATATACCTTTAGAATAATCATTCTGGCAGGGGTAGAGGTGTCAGAAGTGGATTTTCATCCCTTGACCTGTCACCTCTGCCTTCAACCTTAAATACAACCTCCAAATTCTTATTAGTGTGAATTGCCTAGTGGTGCAAGAGGAAAGCATAGGTCTCACAAGCTGAAGGTGGTGGGTTTGAATCTTTCTCAGGGTAAACCTTCATTTTTGGGCTTTTTAAGGCAAAGAGTGCCGAAATCCGGCCTCCCTCCTCCCGCTCTCTTTTGGCTCCGGTGGGAGGGGGAGGATCTTTTTTTGGAACCCGCCTCTGGGGCGGGATTTTTTTATGAGCCTGCCTCCTGGGGGTGGAGCTTAAGAAATTTACATATTAAGCAAAGTGATTTTATTTAACTAATTGTATTGTCTTCTTCAGATTAATTTGATTGAAACATTTTATTATTTGTTTTTATTGAGATATTTGAGTTTTGTTTTTATTTGAGTTTTTTTATGACACTTTATTTGAGCTTTTTGGTTTCAGTTGATTTTTGTTTTTGTTTGACTTTTTGGTTGAGTATTAGTTTTGTTTGAGGTTTGAACCTATGACGTTTGGTTTATGAAGCCTAGTTTTTATCTATTGAGCCACACTGGCATGTAAGATATAATCGGGAACTCATATTTAACCAGCCTTTTAGAATTTAGATGGATATTGAAAATGTTCTTCAGGAGACTTGAACCCTGTATGTCCTGTTTACAAACCCCCGGTTTATCACCTGCGCCACACTGGCATGTAAGGTACAATCGGGAACTCATATTTAACCAGCCTTTTAGAATTTAGATGGATATTGAAAATGTTCTTCAGGGGACTTGAACACTGAATGTCCTGTTTATAAACCCACGGTTTATCACCTGCGCCACACTGGCATGTAAGGTACAATCGGGAACTCATATTTAACCATCCTTTTAGAATTTAGATCATTGAAAATGTTCTTCAGGGGACTTGAACCCTAAATGTCCTGTTTACAAACCCCCGGTTTATCACGTGCGCCACACTGGCATGTAAGGTACAATCGGGAACTTATATTTATACTAAACACTGCTCATTGAAATATTAAATGCGAGTGCAGAATAAAGTAGTTCCAACCTAAATCTCATTTGTTGTCATAATGAACCCTAATGATTAGAGATTGTATGACAAGTTTGCTTTGAAACGCATTTAGGTTAGGCATTTGTATTGTTGTGGTTGATGATTTTTGTTTATTGCTTTTGTTTTGTTATTTGACATGTTTTGTTGTTTCAGTTTTTATATTGACTCATTTTTGAGTTTTTTGTTGATTATTAGTTTTGTTTGAGTTTCTTTTAGTTTTGTTTGAGTTTTTTGTTGATTTTTAGTTTTGTTTGAGATTCTTTTAGATTTGTTTGAGTTTTTGGTTGATTATTAGTTTTGTTTGAGTTTTGAACCAGTAACCTTTGGATTGTAAACCTTGGATGTATCTTTTGAGCCACGATGGGCTGTAAGCTATAATCGGGAATGTAATACTTAACCCACTTTCGAGAATTTTGATGGACAGTGAAAATGTTAGGTTTGAACCCTGTCCCTCTGGTTTCTAAGTTCCAGGTTTATCTTCTGCGCCACACTGACATGTCAGATCTATCGGCGAACGTCTTACTTAACCCACCTTTCAGAAATTAGATCGACTGAAAATGTTCTTCTACAAGAGTACAAAATTGGAAAAAGGTCATCACTGTATTTGAACCAGGAACCTTCTGGTTGCAGGGCCAGTGTCCTAACCAGTTCACCACCATGACTCATGCCGAACTGATGCTATTGCACAGTCTACAGTGAAAGATTGGATAAAGAGGCAAAGAGGAAAATGCCCATGCTGGACTTGAACCCAGAACCTTCTGTTTGCAAGGCCTGAATTGTAACCATTGCACCATCATAGCTCATGTGGAATTGATGCTATTGCATGCTCTGCAGTGATAGATTGGATGAAGATGCAAAGAGAAAAATGCTCATGTTGGGTTTAAACCTCAGTGTCTTGCTCAAGGACACTTCGACACCAACTCTGGGGAAGCCCGGGTTTGAGTTGTCATGTGACACATTTTTTAACCTACAACTTTCGGTTTATAAATCCTTGTCTTCATGTTTATGCCACAAAGGCATGTGAGATGCATGGTGCAGAGTTCTGTCTCCATGCCCCCAATTACCCAGGTCTAAGTAGTCACTGATTAGCCCCTCCCCTATAAAGCCTGGTGGCCATGCTGGGCTTTCCTGTTTGGTCTTTCTTTGTTTGCACTGACTGAGCAAAGTAGGAAACTGCTTGACTGTTTGTAATTGTTTTAGCCTAATGTTTCGCAGGCATCCCTTCTCTACACATCAGTGTTGATGACCAAATGTGCAGAAAGGTTGCCTTTGTGATCTGTACCGTCATATTGTGGTTCTAACAGAGTTCTACTTATAGGCTTGTCTACTCTTGCCATTGTGGAACACATCAACAGTGTGGTTACCTTAGCACGTTTAATGGATTCCCAAGTTGAATTTACTGAGCTGTTCTTACTCTGCCATGGTCACATGTATACAATTTCCATAGTCCTGTTGTTACCCCAAATTGTTGTTGGTTTTTGTATTTAATTGTTTGGTATTTGTTGCAATAAATACATGAAATGGATTGAAGTTGGATTCAATTTAAAAAAGGTATCCTTGAGTCACTAGCTCAAAACAGAATGCAGTTCACAAGTATGGAGCTCAGCCTATAATTGATTTGATTGACATGCTGCATGCCATGAGTCTATAAAGTGGTATTTCTTTTTACATGAAATAAGCTACTCTAAGATGAGCTGTGGTCATAACAGCACTGTTTGAGAAACTAGTTGAAAACACTTTAATTACCATTTTATTGTAACAGTCTAAAGTGAGAACAGCAAATGTACTTAACAAAATCTGTAAAAAAATATATACTAATCACAAAACACTTTAGTTTATCTTTTTAGTTTTTTATTCAGCTTATCAAAGAAGTGCTGTGGTCACAGCACTGTTGTGAGAAAACTGTTGAAAACTTTATATCCAACTTAATTGTTTAAATAATAAAGTCTGGAGTGAGAACAACAAAAGTAATGTATTAAACAAAACAATTATATTTCTGGTTGATTAAAAGTGCAAAGGTTTTGGTCATCTAAAACTAAGACTAAGAGATGACAATAACTGGTATGCAATGTAATTACATTATGGCAAACTAAACATCTTGTTTGCTCAATGAAAGAGTAAATGTGGGAAACAGAGTAAAAATGTTCCCACAGATGGTTTTAAACAATAACCTAAATCTCAGTTGAGTCGTCATGAACCCTGATCTCATATACCTTTAGAATAATCATTCTGGCAGGGGTAGAGGTGTCAGAAGTGGATTTTCATCCCTTGACCTGTCACCTCTGCCTTCAACCTTAAATACAACCTCCAAATTCTTATTAGTGTGAATTGCCTAGTGGTGCAAGAGGAAAGCATAGGTCTCACAAGCTGAAGGTGGTGGGTTTGAATCTTTCTCAGGGTAAACCTTCATTTTTGGGCTTTTTAAGGCAAAGAGTGCCGAAATCCGGCCTCCCTCCTCCCGCTCTCTTTTGGCTCCGGTGGGAGGGGGAGGATCTTTTTTTGGAACCCGCCTCTTGGGCGGGATTTTTTTATGAGCCTGCCTCCTGGGGGTGGAGCTTAAGAAATTTACATATTAAGCAAAGTGATTTTATTTAACTAATTGTATTGTCTTCTTCAGATTAATTTGATTGAAACATTTTATTATTTGTTTTTATTGAGATATTTGAGTTTTGTTTTTATTTGAGTTTTTTTATGACACTTTATTTGAGCTTTTTGGTTTCAGTTGATTTTTGTTTTTGTTTGACTTTTTGGTTGAGTATTAGTTTTGTTTGAGGTTTGAACCTATGACGTTTGGTTTATGAAGCCTAGTTTTTATCTATTGAGCCACACTGGCATGTAAGATATAATCGGGAACTCATATTTAACCAGCCTTTTAGAATTTAGATGGATATTGAAAATGTTCTTCAGGAGACTTGAACCCTGTATGTCCTGTTTACAAACCCCCGGTTTATCACCTGCGCCACACTGGCATGTAAGGTACAATCGGGAACTCATATTTAACCAGCCTTTTAGAATTTAGATGGATATTGAAAATGTTCTTCAGGGGACTTGAACACTGAATGTCCTGTTTATAAACCCACGGTTTATCACCTGCGCCACACTGGCATGTAAGGTACAATCGGGAACTCATATTTAACCATCCTTTTAGAATTTAGATCATTGAAAATGTTCTTCAGGGGACTTGAACCCTAAATGTCCTGTTTACAAACCCCCGGTTTATCACGTGCGCCACACTGGCATGTAAGGTACAATCGGGAACTTATATTTATACTAAACACTGCTCATTGAAATATTAAATGCGAGTGCAGAATAAAGTAGTTCCAACCTAAATCTCATTTGTTGTCATAATGAACCCTAATGATTAGAGATTGTATGACAAGTTTGCTTTGAAACGCATTTAGGTTAGGCATTTGTATTGTTGTGGTTGATGATTTTTGTTTATTGCTTTTGTTTTGTTATTTGACATGTTTTGTTGTTTCAGTTTTTATATTGACTCATTTTTGAGTTTTTTGTTGATTATTAGTTTTGTTTGAGTTTCTTTTAGTTTTGTTTGAGTTTTTTGTTGATTTTTAGTTTTGTTTGAGATTCTTTTAGATTTGTTTGAGTTTTTGGTTGATTATTAGTTTTGTTTGAGTTTTGAACCAGTAACCTTTGGATTGTAAACCTTGGATGTATCTTTTGAGCCACGATGGGCTGTAAGCTATAATCGGGAATGTAATACTTAACCCACTTTCGAGAATTTTGATGGACAGTGAAAATGTTAGGTTTGAACCCTGTCCCTCTGGTTTCTAAGTTCCAGGTTTATCTTCTGCGCCACACTGACATGTCAGATCTATCGGCGAACGTCTTACTTAACCCACCTTTCAGAAATTAGATCGACTGAAAATGTTCTTCTACAAGAGTACAAAATTGGAAAAAGGTCATCACTGTATTTGAACCAGGAACCTTCTGGTTGCAGGGCCAGTGTCCTAACCAGTTCACCACCATGACTCATGCCGAACTGATGCTATTGCACAGTCTACAGTGAAAGATTGGATAAAGAGGCAAAGAGGAAAATGCCCATGCTGGACTTGAACCCAGAACCTTCTGTTTGCAAGGCCTGAATTGTAACCATTGCACCATCATAGCTCATGTGGAATTGATGCTATTGCATGCTCTGCAGTGATAGATTGGATGAAGATGCAAAGAGAAAAATGCTCATGTTGGGTTTAAACCTCAGTGTCTTGCTCAAGGACACTTCGACACCAACTCTGGGGAAGCCCGGGTTTGAGTTGTCATGTGACACATTTTTTAACCTACAACTTTCGGTTTATAAATCCTTGTCTTTATGTTTATGCCACAAAGGCATGTGAGATGCATGGTGCAGAGTTCTGTCTCCATGCCCCCAATTACCCAGGTCTAAGTAGTCACTGATTAGCCCCTCCCCTATAAAGCCTGGTGGCCATGCTGGGCTTTCCTGTTTGGTCTTTCTTTGTTTGCACTGACTGAGCAAAGTAGGAAACTGCTTGACTGTTTGTAATTGTTTTAGCCTAATGTTTCGCAGGCATCCCTTCTCTACACATCAGTGTTGATGACCAAATGTGCAGAAAGGTTGCCTTTGTGATCTGTACCTTCATATTGTGGTTCTAACAGAGTTCTACTTATAGGCTTGTCTACTCTTGCCATTGTGGAACACATCAACAGTGTGGTTACCTTAGCACGTTTAATGGATTCCCAAGTTGAATTTACTGAGCTGTTCTTACTCTGCCATGGTCACATGTATACAATTTCCATAGTCCTGTTGTTACCCCAAATTGTTGTTGGTTTTTGTATTTAATTGTTTGGTATTTGTTGCAATAAATACATGAAATGGATTGAAGTTGGATTCAATTTAAAAAAGGTATCCTTGAGTCACTAGCTCAAAACAGAATGCAGTTCACAAGTATGGAGCTCAGCCTATAATTGATTTGATTGACATGCTGCATGCCATGAGTCTATAAAGTGGTATTTCTTTTTACATGAAATAAGCTACTCTAAGATGAGCTGTGGTCATAACAGCACTGTTTGAGAAACTAGTTGAAAACACTTTAATTACCATTTTATTGTAACAGTCTAAAGTGAGAACAGCAAATGTACTTAACAAAATCTGTAAAAAAATATATACTAATCACAAAACACTTTAGTTTATCTTTTTAGTTTTTTATTCAGCTTATCAAAGAAGTGCTGTGGTCACAGCACTGTTGTGAGAAAACTGTTGAAAACTTTATATCCAACTTAATTGTTTAAATAATAAAGTCTGGAGTGAGAACAACAAAAGTAATGTATTAAACAAAACAATTATATTTCTGGTTGATTAAAAGTGCAAAGGTTTTGGTCATCTAAAACTAAGACTAAGAGATGACAATAACTGGTATGCAATGTAATTACATTATGGCAAACTAAACATCTTGTTTGCTCAATGAAAGAGTAAATGTGGGAAACAGAGTAAAAATGTTCCCACAGATGGTTTTAAACAATAACCTAAATCTCAGTTGAGTCGTCATGAACCCTGATCTCATATACCTTTAGAATAATCATTCTGGCAGGGGTAGAGGTGTCAGAAGTGGATTTTCATCCCTTGACCTGTCACCTCTGCCTTCAACCTTAAATACAACCTCCAAATTCTTATTAGTGTGAATTGCCTAGTGGTGCAAGAGGAAAGCATAGGTCTCACAAGCTGAAGGTGGTGGGTTTGAATCTTTCTCAGGGTAAACCTTCATTTTTGGGCTTTTTAAGGCAAAGAGTGCCGAAATCCGGCCTCCCTCCTCCCGCTCTCTTTTGGCTCCGGTGGGAGGGGGAGGATCTTTTTTTGGAACCCGCCTCTTGGGCGGGATTTTTTTATGAGCCTGCCTCCTGGGGGTGGAGCTTAAGAAATTTACATATTAAGCAAAGTGATTTTATTTAACTAATTGTATTGTCTTCTTCAGATTAATTTGATTGAAACATTTTATTATTTGTTTTTATTGAGATATTTGAGTTTTGTTTTTATTTGAGTTTTTTTATGACACTTTATTTGAGCTTTTTGGTTTCAGTTGATTTTTGTTTTTGTTTGACTTTTTGGTTGAGTATTAGTTTTGTTTGAGGTTTGAACCTATGACGTTTGGTTTATGAAGCCTAGTTTTTATCTATTGAGCCACACTGGCATGTAAGATATAATCGGGAACTCATATTTAACCAGCCTTTTAGAATTTAGATGGATATTGAAAATGTTCTTCAGGAGACTTGAACCCTGTATGTCCTGTTTACAAACCCCCGGTTTATCACCTGCGCCACACTGGCATGTAAGGTACAATCGGGAACTCATATTTAACCAGCCTTTTAGAATTTAGATGGATATTGAAAATGTTCTTCAGGGGACTTGAACACTGAATGTCCTGTTTATAAACCCACGGTTTATCACCTGCGCCACACTGGCATGTAAGGTACAATCGGGAACTCATATTTAACCATCCTTTTAGAATTTAGATCATTGAAAATGTTCTTCAGGGGACTTGAACCCTAAATGTCCTGTTTACAAACCCCCGGTTTATCACGTGCGCCACACTGGCATGTAAGGTACAATCGGGAACTTATATTTATACTAAACACTGCTCATTGAAATATTAAATGCGAGTGCAGAATAAAGTAGTTCCAACCTAAATCTCATTTGTTGTCATAATGAACCCTAATGATTAGAGATTGTATGACAAGTTTGCTTTGAAACGCATTTAGGTTAGGCATTTGTATTGTTGTGGTTGATGATTTTTGTTTATTGCTTTTGTTTTGTTATTTGACATGTTTTGTTGTTTCAGTTTTTATATTGACTCATTTTTGAGTTTTTTGTTGATTATTAGTTTTGTTTGAGTTTCTTTTAGTTTTGTTTGAGTTTTTTGTTGATTTTTAGTTTTGTTTGAGATTCTTTTAGATTTGTTTGAGTTTTTGGTTGATTATTAGTTTTGTTTGAGTTTTGAACCAGTAACCTTTGGATTGTAAACCTTGGATGTATCTTTTGAGCCACGATGGGCTGTAAGCTATAATCGGGAATGTAATACTTAACCCACTTTCGAGAATTTTGATGGACAGTGAAAATGTTAGGTTTGAACCCTGTCCCTCTGGTTTCTAAGTTCCAGGTTTATCTTCTGCGCCACACTGACATGTCAGATCTATCGGCGAACGTCTTACTTAACCCACCTTTCAGAAATTAGATCGACTGAAAATGTTCTTCTACAAGAGTACAAAATTGGAAAAAGGTCATCACTGTATTTGAACCAGGAACCTTCTGGTTGCAGGGCCAGTGTCCTAACCAGTTCACCACCATGACTCATGCCGAACTGATGCTATTGCACAGTCTACAGTGAAAGATTGGATAAAGAGGCAAAGAGGAAAATGCCCATGCTGGACTTGAACCCAGAACCTTCTGTTTGCAAGGCCTGAATTGTAACCATTGCACCATCATAGCTCATGTGGAATTGATGCTATTGCATGCTCTGCAGTGATAGATTGGATGAAGATGCAAAGAGAAAAATGCTCATGTTGGGTTTAAACCTCAGTGTCTTGCTCAAGGACACTTCGACACCAACTCTGGGGAAGCCCGGGTTTGAGTTGTCATGTGACACATTTTTTAACCTACAACTTTCGGTTTATAAATCCTTGTCTTTATGTTTATGCCACAAAGGCATGTGAGATGCATGGTGCAGAGTTCTGTCTCCATGCCCCCAATTACCCAGGTCTAAGTAGTCACTGATTAGCCCCTCCCCTATAAAGCCTGGTGGCCATGCTGGGCTTTCCTGTTTGGTCTTTCTTTGTTTGCACTGACTGAGCAAAGTAGGAAACTGCTTGACTGTTTGTAATTGTTTTAGCCTAATGTTTCGCAGGCATCCCTTCTCTACACATCAGTGTTGATGACCAAATGTGCAGAAAGGTTGCCTTTGTGATCTGTACCTTCATATTGTGGTTCTAACAGAGTTCTACTTATAGGCTTGTCTACTCTTGCCATTGTGGAACACATCAACAGTGTGGTTACCTTAGCACGTTTAATGGATTCCCAAGTTGAATTTACTGAGCTGTTCTTACTCTGCCATGGTCACATGTATACAATTTCCATAGTCCTGTTGTTACCCCAAATTGTTGTTGGTTTTTGTATTTAATTGTTTGGTATTTGTTGCAATAAATACATGAAATGGATTGAAGTTGGATTCAATTTAAAAAAGGTATCCTTGAGTCACTAGCTCAAAACAGAATGCAGTTCACAAGTATGGAGCTCAGCCTATAATTGATTTGATTGACATGCTGCATGCCATGAGTCTATAAAGTGGTATTTCTTTTTACATGAAATAAGCTACTCTAAGATGAGCTGTGGTCATAACAGCACTGTTTGAGAAACTAGTTGAAAACACTTTAATTACCATTTTATTGTAACAGTCTAAAGTGAGAACAGCAAATGTACTTAACAAAATCTGTAAAAAAATATATACTAATCACAAAACACTTTAGTTTATCTTTTTAGTTTTTTATTCAGCTTATCAAAGAAGTGCTGTGGTCACAGCACTGTTGTGAGAAAACTGTTGAAAACTTTATATCCAACTTAATTGTTTAAATAATAAAGTCTGGAGTGAGAACAACAAAAGTAATGTATTAAACAAAACAATTATATTTCTGGTTGATTAAAAGTGCAAAGGTTTTGGTCATCTAAAACTAAGACTAAGAGATGACAATAACTGGTATGCAATGTAATTACATTATGGCAAACTAAACATCTTGTTTGCTCAATGAAAGAGTAAATGTGGGAAACAGAGTAAAAATGTTCCCACAGATGGTTTTAAACAATAACCTAAATCTCAGTTGAGTCGTCATGAACCCTGATCTCATATACCTTTAGAATAATCATTCTGGCAGGGGTAGAGGTGTCAGAAGTGGATTTTCATCCCTTGACCTGTCACCTCTGCCTTCAACCTTAAATACAACCTCCAAATTCTTATTAGTGTGAATTGCCTAGTGGTGCAAGAGGAAAGCATAGGTCTCACAAGCTGAAGGTGGTGGGTTTGAATCTTTCTCAGGGTAAACCTTCATTTTTGGGCTTTTTAAGGCAAAGAGTGCCGAAATCCGGCCTCCCTCCTCCCGCTCTCTTTTGGCTCCGGTGGGAGGGGGAGGATCTTTTTTTGGAACCCGCCTCTGGGGCGGGATTTTTTTATGAGCCTGCCTCCTGGGGGTGGAGCTTAAGAAATTTACATATTAAGCAAAGTGATTTTATTTAACTAATTGTATTGTCTTCTTCAGATTAATTTGATTGAAACATTTTATTATTTGTTTTTATTGAGATATTTGAGTTTTGTTTTTATTTGAGTTTTTTTTATGACACTTTATTTGAGCTTTTTGGTTTCAGTTGATTTTTGTTTTTGTTTGACTTTTTGGTTGAGTATTAGTTTTGTTTGAGGTTTGAACCTATGACGTTTGGTTTATGAAGCCTAGTTTTTATCTATTGAGCCACACTGGCATGTAAGATATAATCGGGAACTCATATTTAACCATCCTTTTAGAATTTAGATGGATATTGAAAATGTTCTTCAGGAGACTTGAACCCTGTATGTCCTGTTTACAAACCCCCGGTTTATCACCTGCGCCACACTGGCATGTAAGGTACAATCGGGAACTCATATTTAACCAGCCTTTTAGAATTTAGATGGATATTGAAAATGTTCTTCAGGGGACTTGAACACTGAATGTCCTGTTTATAAACCCACGGTTTATCACCTGCGCCACACTGGCATGTAAGGTACAATCGGGAACTCATATTTAACCATCCTTTTAGAATTTAGATCATTGAAAATGTTCTTCAGGGGACTTGAACCCTAAATGTCCTGTTTACAAACCCCCGGTTTATCACGTGCGCCACACTGGCATGTAAGGTACAATCGGGAACTTATATTTATACTAAACACTGCTCATTGAAATATTAAATGCGAGTGCAGAATAAAGTAGTTCCAACCTAAATCTCATTTGTTGTCATAATGAACCCTAATGATTAGAGATTGTATGACAAGTTTGCTTTGAAACGCATTTAGGTTAGGCATTTGTATTGTTGTGGTTGATGATTTTTGTTTATTGCTTTTGTTTTGTTATTTGACATGTTTTGTTGTTTCAGTTTTTATATTGACTCATTTTTGAGTTTTTTGTTGATTATTAGTTTTGTTTGAGTTTCTTTTAGTTTTGTTTGAGTTTTTTGTTGATTTTTAGTTTTGTTTGAGATTCTTTTAGATTTGTTTGATTATTAGTTTTGTTTGAGTTTTGAACCAGTAACCTTTGGATTGTAAACCTTGGATGTATCTTTTGAGCCACGATGGGCTGTAAGCTATAATCGGGAATGTAATACTTAACCCACTTTCGAGAATTTTGATGGACAGTGAAAATGTTAGGTTTGAACCCTGTCCCTCTGGTTTCTAAGTTCCAGGTTTATCTTCTGCGCCACACTGACATGTCAGATCTATCGGCGAACGTCTTACTTAACCCACCTTTCAGAAATTAGATCGACTGAAAATGTTCTTCTACAAGAGTACAAAATTGGAAAAAGGTCATCACTGTATTTGAACCAGGAACCTTCTGGTTGCAGGGCCAGTGTCCTAACCAGTTCACCACCATGACTCATGCCGAACTGATGCTATTGCACAGTCTACAGTGAAAGATTGGATAAAGAGGCAAAGAGGAAAATGCCCATGCTGGACTTGAACCCAGAACCTTCTGTTTGCAAGGCCTGAATTGTAACCATTGCACCATCATAGCTCATGTGGAATTGATGCTATTGCATGCTCTGCAGTGATAGATTGGATGAAGATGCAAAGAGAAAAATGCTCATGTTGGGTTTAAACCTCAGTGTCTTGCTCAAGGACACTTCGACACCAACTCTGGGGAAGCCCGGGTTTGAGTTGTCATGTGACACATTTTTTAACCTACAACTTTCGGTTTATAAATCCTTGTCTTTATGTTTATGCCACAAAGGCATGTGAGATGCATGGTGCAGAGTTCTGTCTCCATGCCCCCAATTACCCAGGTCTAAGTAGTCACTGATTAGCCCCTCCCCTATAAAGCCTGGTGGCCATGCTGGGCTTTCCTGTTTGGTCTTTCTTTGTTTGCACTGACTGAGCAAAGTAGGAAACTGCTTGACTGTTTGTAATTGTTTTAGCCTAATGTTTCGCAGGCATCCCTTCTCTACACATCAGTGTTGATGACCAAATGTGCAGAAAGGTTGCCTTTGTGATCTGTACCTTCATATTGTGGTTCTAACAGAGTTCTACTTATAGGCTTGTCTACTCTTGCCATTGTGGAACACATCAACAGTGTGGTTACCTTAGCACGTTTAATGGATTCCCAAGTTGAATTTACTGAGCTGTTCTTACTCTGCCATGGTCACATGTATACAATTTCCATAGTCCTGTTGTTACCCCAAATTGTTGTTGGTTTTTGTATTTAATTGTTTGGTATTTGTTGCAATAAATACATGAAATGGATTGAAGTTGGATTCAATTTAAAAAAGGTATCCTTGAGTCACTAGCTCAAAACAGAATGCAGTTCACAAGTATGGAGCTCAGCCTATAATTGATTTGATTGACATGCTGCATGCCATGAGTCTATAAAGTGGTATTTCTTTTTACATGAAATAAGCTACTCTAAGATGAGCTGTGGTCATAACAGCACTGTTTGAGAAACTAGTTGAAAACACTTTAATTACCATTTTATTGTAACAGTCTAAAGTGAGAACAGCAAATGTACTTAACAAAATCTGTAAAAAAATATATACTAATCACAAAACACTTTAGTTTATCTTTTTAGTTTTTTATTCAGCTTATCAAAGAAGTGCTGTGGTCACAGCACTGTTGTGAGAAAACTGTTGAAAACTTTATATCCAACTTAATTGTTTAAATAATAAAGTCTGGAGTGAGAACAACAAAAGTAATGTATTAAACAAAACAATTATATTTCTGGTTGATTAAAAGTGCAAAGGTTTTGGTCATCTAAAACTAAGACTAAGAGATGACAATAACTGGTATGCAATGTAATTACATTATGGCAAACTAAACATCTTGTTTGCTCAATGAAAGAGTAAATGTGGGAAACAGAGTAAAAATGTTCCCACAGATGGTTTTAAACAATAACCTAAATCTCAGTTGAGTCGTCATGAACCCTGATCTCATATACCTTTAGAATAATCATTCTGGCAGGGGTAGAGGTGTCAGAAGTGGATTTTCATCCCTTGACCTGTCACCTCTGCCTTCAACCTTAAATACAACCTCCAAATTCTTATTAGTGTGAATTGCCTAGTGGTGCAAGAGGAAAGCATAGGTCTCACAAGCTGAAGGTGGTGGGTTTGAATCTTTCTCAGGGTAAACCTTCATTTTTGGGCTTTTTAAGGCAAAGAGTGCCGAAATCCGGCCTCCCTCCTCCCGCTCTCTTTTGGCTCCGGTGGGAGGGGGAGGATCTTTTTTTGGAACCCGCCTCTGGGGCGGGATTTTTTTATGAGCCTGCCTCCTGGGGGTGGAGCTTAAGAAATTTACATATTAAGCAAAGTGATTTTATTTAACTAATTGTATTGTCTTCTTCAGATTAATTTGATTGAAACATTTTATTATTTGTTTTTATTGAGATATTTGAGTTTTGTTTTTATTTGAGTTTTTTTTATGACACTTTATTTGAGCTTTTTGGTTTCAGTTGATTTTTGTTTTTGTTTGACTTTTTGGTTGAGTATTAGTTTTGTTTGAGGTTTGAACCTATGACGTTTGGTTTATGAAGCCTAGTTTTTATCTATTGAGCCACACTGGCATGTAAGATATAATCGGGAACTCATATTTAACCATCCTTTTAGAATTTAGATGGATATTGAAAATGTTCTTCAGGAGACTTGAACCCTGTATGTCCTGTTTACAAACCCCCGGTTTATCACCTGCGCCACACTGGCATGTAAGGTACAATCGGGAACTCATATTTAACCAGCCTTTTAGAATTTAGATGGATATTGAAAATGTTCTTCAGGGGACTTGAACACTGAATGTCCTGTTTATAAACCCACGGTTTATCACCTGC
The DNA here is from genome assembly GCF_963924005.1 of Protomyctophum bolini. Taxonomy (NCBI): domain Eukaryota; kingdom Metazoa; phylum Chordata; class Actinopteri; order Myctophiformes; family Myctophidae; genus Protomyctophum; species Protomyctophum bolini. The sequence goes on along the minus strand of NC_137885.1, from coordinate 17,770,751 downwards.
GCCACACTGGCATGTAAGGTACAATCGGGAACTCATATTTAACCATCCTTTTAGAATTTAGATCATTGAAAATGTTCTTCAGGGGACTTGAACCCTAAATGTCCTGTTTACAAACCCCCGGTTTATCACGTGCGCCACACTGGCATGTAAGGTACAATCGGGAACTTATATTTATACTAAACACTGCTCATTGAAATATTAAATGCGAGTGCAGAATAAAGTAGTTCCAACCTAAATCTCATTTGTTGTCATAATGAACCCTAATGATTAGAGATTGTATGACAAGTTTGCTTTGAAACGCATTTAGGTTAGGCATTTGTATTGTTGTGGTTGATGATTTTTGTTTATTGCTTTTGTTTTGTTATTTGACATGTTTTGTTGTTTCAGTTTTTATATTGACTCATTTTTGAGTTTTTTGTTGATTATTAGTTTTGTTTGAGTTTCTTTTAGTTTTGTTTGAGTTTTTTGTTGATTTTTAGTTTTGTTTGAGATTCTTTTAGATTTGTTTGATTATTAGTTTTGTTTGAGTTTTGAACCAGTAACCTTTGGATTGTAAACCTTGGATGTATCTTTTGAGCCACGATGGGCTGTAAGCTATAATCGGGAATGTAATACTTAACCCACTTTCGAGAATTTTGATGGACAGTGAAAATGTTAGGTTTGAACCCTGTCCCTCTGGTTTCTAAGTTCCAGGTTTATCTTCTGCGCCACACTGACATGTCAGATCTATCGGCGAACGTCTTACTTAACCCACCTTTCAGAAATTAGATCGACTGAAAATGTTCTTCTACAAGAGTACAAAATTGGAAAAAGGTCATCACTGTATTTGAACCAGGAACCTTCTGGTTGCAGGGCCAGTGTCCTAACCAGTTCACCACCATGACTCATGCCGAACTGATGCTATTGCACAGTCTACAGTGAAAGATTGGATAAAGAGGCAAAGAGGAAAATGCCCATGCTGGACTTGAACCCAGAACCTTCTGTTTGCAAGGCCTGAATTGTAACCATTGCACCATCATAGCTCATGTGGAATTGATGCTATTGCATGCTCTGCAGTGATAGATTGGATGAAGATGCAAAGAGAAAAATGCTCATGTTGGGTTTAAACCTCAGTGTCTTGCTCAAGGACACTTCGACACCAACTCTGGGGAAGCCCGGGTTTGAGTTGTCATGTGACACATTTTTTAACCTACAACTTTCGGTTTATAAATCCTTGTCTTTATGTTTATGCCACAAAGGCATGTGAGATGCATGGTGCAGAGTTCTGTCTCCATGCCCCCAATTACCCAGGTCTAAGTAGTCACTGATTAGCCCCTCCCCTATAAAGCCTGGTGGCCATGCTGGGCTTTCCTGTTTGGTCTTTCTTTGTTTGCACTGACTGAGCAAAGTAGGAAACTGCTTGACTGTTTGTAATTGTTTTAGCCTAATGTTTCGCAGGCATCCCTTCTCTACACATCAGTGTTGATGACCAAATGTGCAGAAAGGTTGCCTTTGTGATCTGTACCTTCATATTGTGGTTCTAACAGAGTTCTACTTATAGGCTTGTCTACTCTTGCCATTGTGGAACACATCAACAGTGTGGTTACCTTAGCACGTTTAATGGATTCCCAAGTTGAATTTACTGAGCTGTTCTTACTCTGCCATGGTCACATGTATACAATTTCCATAGTCCTGTTGTTACCCCAAATTGTTGTTGGTTTTTGTATTTAATTGTTTGGTATTTGTTGCAATAAATACATGAAATGGATTGAAGTTGGATTCAATTTAAAAAAGGTATCCTTGAGTCACTAGCTCAAAACAGAATGCAGTTCACAAGTATGGAGCTCAGCCTATAATTGATTTGATTGACATGCTGCATGCCATGAGTCTATAAAGTGGTATTTCTTTTTACATGAAATAAGCTACTCTAAGATGAGCTGTGGTCATAACAGCACTGTTTGAGAAACTAGTTGAAAACACTTTAATTACCATTTTATTGTAACAGTCTAAAGTGAGAACAGCAAATGTACTTAACAAAATCTGTAAAAAAATATATACTGATCACAAAACACTTTAGTTTATCTTTTTAGTTTTTTATTCAGCTTATCAAAGAAGTGCTGTGGTCACAGCACTGTTGTGAGAAAACTGTTGAAAACTTTATATCCAACTTAATTGTTTAAATAATAAAGTCTGGAGTGAGAACAACAAAAGTAATGTATTAAACAAAACAATTATATTTCTGGTTGATTAAAAGTGCAAAGGTTTTGGTCATCTAAAACTAAGACTAAGAGATGACAATAACTGGTATGCAATGTAATTACATTATGGCAAACTAAACATCTTGTTTGCTCAATGAAAGAGTAAATGTGGGAAACAGAGTAAAAATGTTCCCACAGATGGTTTTAAACAATAACCTAAATCTCAGTTGAGTCGTCATGAACCCTGATCTCATATACCTTTAGAATAATCATTCTGGCAGGGGTAGAGGTGTCAGAAGTGGATTTTCATCCCTTGACCTGTCACCTCTGCCTTCAACCTTAAATACAACCTCCAAATTCTTATTAGTGTGAATTGCCTAGTGGTGCAAGAGGAAAGCATAGGTCTCACAAGCTGAAGGTGGTGGGTTTGAATCTTTCTCAGGGTAAACCTTCATTTTTGGGCTTTTTAAGGCAAAGAGTGCCGAAATCCGGCCTCCCTCCTCCCGCTCTCTTTTGGCTCCGGTGGGAGGGGAGATCTTTTTTTGGAACCCGCCTCTGGGGCGGGATTTTTTTATGAGCCTGCCTCCTGGGGGTGGAGCTTAAGAAATTTACATATTAAGCAAAGTGATTTTATTTAACTAATTGTATTGTCTTCTTCAGATTAATTTGATTGAAACATTTTATTATTTGTTTTTATTGAGATATTTGAGTTTTGTTTTTATTTGAGTTTTTTTATGACACTTTATTTGAGCTTTTTGGTTTCAGTTGATTTTTGTTTTTGTTTGACTTTTTGGTTGAGTATTAGTTTTGTTTGAGGTTTGAACCTATGACGTTTGGTTTATGAAGCCTAGTTTTTATCTATTGAGCCACACTGGCATGTAAGATATAATCGGGAACTCATATTTAACCAGCCTTTTAGAATTTAGATGGATATTGAAAATGTTCTTCAGGAGACTTGAACCCTGTATGTCCTGTTTACAAACCCCCGGTTTATCACCTGCGCCACACTGGCATGTAAGGTACAATCGGGAACTCATATTTAACCAGCCTTTTAGAATTTAGATGGATATTGAAAATGTTCTTCAGGGGACTTGAACTCTGTATGTCCTGTTTACAAACCCCCGGTTTATCACCTGCGCCACACTGGCATGTAAGGTACAATCGGCAACTTATATTTATACTAAACACTGCTCATTGAAATTAAATGCGAGTGCAGAATAAAGTAGTTCCAACCTAAATCTCATTTGTTGTCATAATGAACCCTAATGATTAGAGATTGTATGACATAAGTTTGCTTTGAAACGCATTTAGGTTAGGCATTTGTATTGTTGTGGTTGATGATTTTTGTTTATTGCTTTTGTTTTGTTATTTGACATGTTTTGTTGTTTCAGTTTTTATATTGACTCATTTTTGAGTTTTTTGTTGATTATTAGTTTTGTTTGAGTTTCTTTTAGTTTTGTTTGAGTTTTTTGTTGATTTTTAGTTTTGTTTGAGATTCTTTTAGATTTGTTTGAGTTTTTGGTTGATTATTAGTTTTGTTTGAGTTTTGAACCAGTAACCTTTGGATTGTAAACCTTGGATGTATCTTTTGAGCCACGATGGGCTGTAAGCTATAATCGGGAATGTAATACTTAACCCACTTTCGAGAATTTTGATGGACAGTGAAAATGTTAGGTTTGAACCCTGTCCCTCTGGTTTCTAAGTTCCAGGTTTATCTTCTGCGCCACACTGACATGTCAGATCTATCGGCGAACGTCTTACTTAACCCACCTTTCAGAAATTAGATCGACTGAAAATGTTCTTCTACAAGAGTACAAAATTGGAAAAAGGTCATCACTGTATTTGAACCAGGAACCTTCTGGTTGCAGGGCCAGTGTCCTAACCTTTGGATTGTAAACCTTAGATGTATCTTTTGAGCCACACTGGGCTGTAAGTTATAATCGGGAACGTCTTACTTAACCCACCTTTCAGAAATTAGATGGACAGTGAAAATGTTAGGTTTGAACCTTGATTTGAACCATGTCCCTCTGGTTTCTAAGTTCCAGGTTTATCTTCTGCGCCACACTGACATGTCTGATGTATCGGCGAACGTCTTACTTAACCCACCTTTCAGAAATTAGATGGACAGTGAAAATGTTAGGTTTGAAGCCTGGTTTGAACCCTGTCCCTCTGGTTTCTAAGTTCCAGGTTTATCTTCTGCGCCACACTGACATGTCTGATGTATCGGCGAACGTCTTACTTAACCCACCTTTCAGAAATTAGATGGACTGAAAATTTGAACCAGGAACCTTCTGGTTGAAGGGCCAGTGTCTTAACCAGTTCACCACCATGACTCATGCAGTTGATGCTATTGCACACTCTACAGTGAAAGATTGGGTAAAGAGGCAAAGAGGAAAATGCCCGTTCTGGACTTGAACACAGAGCCTTCTGTTTGCAAGGCCTGAATTGGTTTGAACTGGCAACCTTGTATTATTGTGGTTGATGATTTTTGTTTATTGCGTTTGTTTTGTTATTTGACATGTTTTGTTGTTTCAGTTTTTATATTGACTCATTTTTGAGTTTTTTGTTGATTATTAGTTTTGTTTGAGTTTTTTGTTGATTTTTAGTTTTGTTTGAGTTTCTTTTAGTTTTGTTTGAGTTTTTGGTTGATTATTAGTTTTGTTTGAGTCTTGAACCAGTAACCTTTGGATTGTAAACCACGGATGTATCTTTTGAGCCACGCTGGGCTGTAAGCTATAATCGGGAATGTAATACTTAACCCACTTTCGAGAATTTAGATGGACAGTGAAAATGTTAGGTTTGAACCCTGTCCCTCTGGTTTCTAAGTTCCAGGTTTATCTTCTGCGCCACACTGACATGTCAGATCTATCGGCGAACGTCTTACTTAACCCACCTTTCAGAAATTAGATGGACTGAAAATGTTCTTCTACAAGAGTACAAACTTGGAAAAAGGTCATCACTGTATTTGAACCAGGAACCTTCTGGTTGCAGGGCCAGTGTCCTAACCAGTTCACCACCATGACTCATGCAGAATTGATGCTATTGCACAGTCTACAGTGAAAGATTGGATAAAGATGCAAAGAGGAAAATGCCCGTGCTGGACTTGAACCCAGAACCTTCTGTTTGCAAGGTCTGAATTTTAACCATTGCACCACCATAGCTCATGCAGAAATGATGCTATTGCATGCTCTACAGTGAAAGATTGGACAAAGATGCAAGACAAGATTGTCTATGAGTAGCTGTCTGCCTGCCTGCCTGCCTGCCAGCCAGCAAGTTGGTTAACAGAAAATAAATTGTTATGGCTGAGTAAAATAAAATACAATAAACACAATTTGCCTGAAAATAGATTACCCAGCTATGACCTTTTTCATGAAAAAAAATGAGTAGTGATATGGCTGACTGAGTAAAATAAAACAATCTACCTGAAAATAGATAGCTATAAGTGAAGAGCAATTTCCGCAATTACCATTTCCGCAATTTCCGCAATTTTCATTTCCGCAATTTCCGCAATTTCCATTTCCACCATTTCCGCAATTACCATTTCCGCAATTTCCATTTCTGCATTTCCACAATTTCCGCTTCCACCATTTCCGCAATTTCCGCAATTTCCATTTCCATTTCCAACTATTAATGGCAGCTGGGTTTCATCATTCAAATAAAATAGAATTCTGTCCGTTTAGCTATAAAATTATGTCAGGGAATAGGGATACACAGTATATGTCTTTCATTTGCATTGCATCTCCCCCCCCCCCCCCCCCCCCCAAGCTTTTATTTTCGTTCGAGTAATAGTACAACTCGTATTACTTATAATAATGTAATTAAAGATAACTTCATTCAGATTATTATTATTCTTTTCATTTTCCAGATTTTTCATTGGTGGGCCAGTCATAATGGTCCCGCGGGCCTGATGTGGCCCGCGGGCCTGAGGTTGAGTATCACTGCTTTATAAAATATTGTCCTATTGTAGCGTCAAACAACATACTGTGACTTTAACAAAAGAGACAGCCAGACGGAGACAGAAAGATTACACACTTGGCCATTATAGTATGAAAGAAATAGCACCACAACATTGCCCATTTGATTTATACAAAGGTTTTATTTTAGGAAATGCGTTTCAAAAGACACGTCACGAAAAATGTATATCTATAAAAGTTAATACACATCTTACACATGATAATGTGGTTACAACTATACAGGAATACCATTCCGCTATGTACTTCCAACTGAAAATGATGAATGACACTTTTGATACAAATCAAGTGACACATTTTAATATCAGTGTCCGCGTTCTCTCCCTCGGACAATTCACCCTTTGTCAAGTCCCACCCGTGGTTGTGCCCCTCTTCGCACCCATTGGTTGCAGTTTCGTGGTTGGACAAAAATCCTCTCTCCATCCACTACCATTGAAATAACATGTTTTTCAGTCGCTTCATATTGATATTCTGTGCACTCAATTGTTATTTTAAACTTGGTGTCAGTAAAAAGGAACATCACAGGTGCAGCATGGTGACTGCATGGGCATATCATTTTTCTTTCTCCAAAAACGATGTTTTTGCAAATTCAACATAAACAAGGCGGAACGAGGGCGGAATAAGGCAGAAAGAGCCTGCTGGTTAGTCAGTCAGGGACCAATCAGAAGGCTGACAGAAGGGTGAATTGGGTAGCGTAGCTAGAGCACAGTGCATCATCATTTATGAATAAAAACTCCTGCGACAAAACGTTTAACAAAACAAAATCACGATGATCCTTATAAACAGTGCATAGACAAGAGAAACACATTCATGGCTGATTCCTTATGTGGTATCTGCACATACACTTTGTATGTGCAGGCATATGATGATTTTTCCATGTGTCCTCCCTTTAAATGCTAGTAGCGACTTTAAGCAACGACGGATACGGCTGTCGGCTACGGCAACCGGAAATGGATCAGTGCTCGATACATAAACCTGCTCTCCGTCGCAGCCCTTTCTACTACGGGAGAACCTACACTTACACGTAGAGTCTATAATCAAATTTAGACTCTACGTGTTTATTGAAATGATAGCTGTCATACATTTACACTGATTGCTCCATCACCTCTCTTATGCTGTGTAATGTGTTGGCATGCTCTGAATGAAGAAATAACACCAATACCATTATATCATATTAACCATATTTATTAAACGGTTTTAGAATAAGAATATCATGTCCAGCGCATGTAAGAATTAAGCAATATCGGTAAGTTAGCTGACGCGCAACGGGGTGTTTTAAAAATAATAATAATAATAGTCACCGTCGCCGGAGGCTGTTTGCTTAACGATTTTGACAGCTACAGCGCCGTCCTGAAAACAGTCATTGCTTAAAGTCCCTATTAGCTCTCTCCACAGGAATTTCCCCTCAAGAAAAAAACTTTCGGAAGGTTTGGAATATTTACCCGATGTGAGACTTTAATACTAGATGTCCAAATTTGTGGAAAGAATAAATCACTGCACAATCGATAAAACATTAAAACGACTTTGTTAATCAAAAATAAATACTCCTTTGTTAGAAATTTGAAAATATCTTCCCTTGTATGTAGATAGTAAAATACAAAAAAGTCTGTTATTCAAGTGCTACTAGTTGTACAGTAGGTTATTATAGCAGTGTATACAAAAACAGAAGATAACATTTGAAATGAATGACCATTAAGCTCGACAGTGGAATATAGGCCTTGATGACCATACTGTGAGATCCATCTTCCAATTCAATTGAACAGTTTGGTGGAGGAGATATGTAATAATGGATATCATTATGACATTATCTCTCTATACAATGCACAAAACTTTGTGCACAGTTCGGGTGGCCAAGTCGTAGACCGTCACCTACGCGGAGTATGCGGAAGTGCGATGTGGCCGTGCTACGTCACTGACTTGACCTCTGCACTTACGACGTGCAAAACTTTAGTTTCCCACAGCGTGCCAGCTATTGTCCAAAGACATATCGCCGTCTGCCTTGGATCAAAATATACACTTTGTGTATGTGTGTACAGTGTGTTTCACTCGGACACACGATATTCACTGAGAAACAACAACACGGACCCGTGGCGTTAGATGTGAGCGTGCGAGCTTACTAACACAGCGCTAGTCTAAACTACAGCGCAGACTGCTAGTTTTCATGCGAGTGTGTAGTACTAGTATCACACAGTTTGGTCAGCTGCTGTCGTTCCCGAGTGCAGGAAAACAGGGGAATAATAAGGCTCTCTGGTGTCTTGAATCAGTTTCACAGTACTTGGTGAGGAGCTGACCAGGTTCAGGTGGATTTATTTGGACAGCTGAACACAATGACGTGCTTTGGTTTGGGGTCGATCAGTCCGATCTAGCTAACAACAGATTGGTAATGAAGTAGTTTCTACCACAGACATCTGACACAGAGTGCAGATTGTTGCGACGTATGAAACGTATGAAATCAGATGATGGAAGACCAAAAACAAAAAGGTGATTGCGAACGCAGTGATTGCGAACGCAGTGAGCACTTACTATGAGACCTAGCAGATCATGTCTGTGTGTCTGTCTGTCTGTCTGTCTGTCTGTCTGTCTGTCTGTCTGTCTGTCCCGCTATACGTCCAAATATGGAGTGTGTTGCATCAACACAATCACTCAGCTCCATATATGGGCACAAAAGTGTTGCATCAACAAACGAATCACTCAGCTCCATATATGGCCACAAAAGGGGCCAGGTCCACATATACAGTAACAGCGGGACAGACACACAGACAGACAGACAGACAGACATCGATCTGCAGGGTCTCAGCTGCGTTCGCTTCCCGCGTTTGCGCGTCTTACTGGTATTTTAATACCGCAATCCGTACATTGTATGTCCGTTGTCTCCCTCTCCCCCAATGGACAGAGGTAATTGCATGTCCAAACTATAATAAAGATGGTGGCACATGCCCAATCTGATGTGTGCGGTCTGCTTCAAATACCTTTATTGACATCGTTATTATAACCCAACACCAGGGCCTACATTTCTTAAAGGATCACTTCACCTCTTTTGCAACCAGATCTTAGTTTAATGATGTTTGAGAGAGAAGAAACACTTTCCTGGGTTTTTTATGTGGGTAATATGTGTTTTTAGATATTTTTGTATTTCAAAGTGTCCATGATGTCATGGACACTGGGCTCACTTCCTTCCTGGACTATAATTCCCATAATGCTTTGGTGCACTGCTCTTCCTTCTGGATAGGGGGGCTGTCTTACTGAGACAACATATAGTTCAGGAAGTAAGTGAGCCCAGTGTCCAGGACATCATGGACACTCGGAAATACTAAAATATCTAAAAACACAATGGAAGAGTAGGGAGATAACCCCCAACCAATGCAGATAGTAGTGATAGTAGTCATATCAACATACTCTACCATACAGATGTTTAGATACTGCTTCAAGGCACATGAAAGCAAGGTCATTTTGTAGACATTTTGTCAAATCAGTTTCATGACTGAATTTCTGATTAGTAGAAAATGAAAATGGATAGCCATCATTGATGACCATGAGATAAGCATGTCCAGGGCAGCTGCATTCTGTTTGTTTCATAGACTGTGGTTTGGCTCTTAAAATGCCCCCCCCCCCCCAAAAGAAAAGTTCACAATTCTAGGGCACTGAGGTGCACCCCCTATTGGATGGTCATTGTATAGCACCATATGAGTGGATTTCAAACACAAACTAATAACTATTTAGAAAAAGGGCTTATTTACAAACCGCACGACATATTGTGCATACGTTTCTGTGTACTGTGTGTGTGTGTGTGTGTGTGTGTGTGTGTGTGTGTGTGTGTGTGTGTGTGTGTGTGTGTGAACACACAGTGTGAGGATTTCAGTGTTTGACTGCTTTAGTAAATGTCTAGTTGTAGTTGATGTGGCCGTGTAGTCTATATGTACAATATAATGCGTGTGTGTGTGTGTGTGTGTGTGTAAATGTATGAAAGTGTGTGCATAAGTTAATGTGCCGGCATGTACTCTCATGGGAAGGCCTCTAGCTCCCTCAGAACTGGTGTGTTTACGTGAATTCAATAATGTTATCAGCTATACCTCATGTCTGATGTTGTGGTGTGGTGTATGTGTGTGTGTGTGTGTGTGTGTGTGTGTCTATGTGTGCGTGCGTGTGCGTGCGTGTGCGCCCGCGCGTGCGTGCGCGGGAGACCTATCTCTTGGACGGGCCAACGTAGCTGTTCTCGACACACAGCACCACGAAGGAACTGGAGCAGCTGCTGGAGCTCTGCTGCAGGATGCTGCCGCCGCCCTGCAGGGGCGAGGCCACGCCCGACAGCGCTGCTTCGCCCACGCGCCACGTCTCGCAGTACGTTTCCACCTGCCGGTGGCCTGCCGCGGTCGAGCCGTGCCACAGCATCTTCTCTGGCCTGGGAGGAGAAGGAGAGAGAGAGAAAGGTTCCAGGTAGGGGAGCACGGCTATGAAATTATGACCGATATCCGATCTCCGATTATTTGGCAGGGTCATATCGGCCGATACCGATTCTGACCGATTCCGATATTATACAGAGGACCACAATGGAAACAAGCCTATAGGCCCTATAGGGGCATGGCCCAAAGCCTGTTAATAAAGTAGTCAATCAATCAATACATTAACCTATACTCTTTTCCAAGTGGTCTGTTTTCACAACTGAATGACTACTGAATGAGATGAGTAGAGTTTACAAATTAAATGTAGAAAAATGTAAAGTGTTTTTATATGCATGATTTGACCTTTGTTCTAGACTAGAGATGCTAGACACTCTTGATTGTTATTGAACCCTTTGACGATTCTTTACATTTTTCATGAATTACTTTGCTGGTGAAAACGTAATTTAATAATCTGGATTATTTTGAGACAGATCCGATACCGATACGCTCTTGAGAGATTTAAAGATATACAACGGTCCATTTGGTTTCCAACTCTCTCCACTCCCTACTTGATCATAACTACAGCGTCACACCAATGCAGTGGTATATCCACATGCTCCAAAATGCAAGTGAACAGTTCAAAGGACACGGTCGGGTGGCTCACCATGCACTGTCAGTGAGGACGTCCTTGCCATCGAAGGAGTATATCGGCACGTTGTTCTTCATTGTGCCGCCATTGAAGATGGAGTCCCAGCTGTCAAACATAATCTCATCCTGGCCAAGAAGAGAGTGGTCAGTTGAACAGAAACAACACATTTTACCATGTAATTGGTATCCATGTTTGTATTAACATACTGTACCATACAGATTGGTTAAAAAATTATGTTATATATATATATCTTTTTTTTTTTCTTCTTTTTTAAATTTTTATCCCACGATTTTGTAACCCAGTTTTCTTTTCACCCAGTGCCAATCATCTAATGTAATCCTGGGCGCTACACTTCCTCTGCTAACCTGGGGGGCAGCGGACTGACCTCATGCGTCGTCCTATGCATGAGGAGTCCAAGCTGCTTCTTTTCACCGGACGTGGCGTGTGGAAGGGACACGTTATTCTGACCAGTTCACACGTTATAATTTTAACGTTAGTTTTGGATTTGCTGCTATGACAGTGGTGCTCAAAGTATTTCATGTCAAGGACCCAAACAATTATATGGAATTGGCCACCGACCCCCATATGGAAATATTTTGTTCCAGGGATCCCCCCTAACCTGACGCTGCCAGATCCAAGAATCTTGCTACACAAGTTTGTTTCACAGCTTATTGGGATCTGGGATCTCGGGAGGCAATTCCCCCCTCCCCCCCCCCAGAAGCAAAGATTTGAGTTAAAAACGTTTGATGGGAAAGAATATATATCATTGCACGTTTTCACGATAGAAAAAGCAGATCTACAAGCTCGTGTATCTGCAATCTTTTCAACAGCTACTGGAAAGTGTAAAATAATGGTTAAAGTAGTTAAAACACTAGTACAAGGTGACACAGATGCGTCCTCATAGTCTTAATGGGATTAACCAGAGTGTAATGTTGCTAAACATGGAAGAGTCTCTACCTTCAGGTTGACGATGGGCAAACCGCCGCGGTCGGTCTTGCGGACGATGCTCTGCAGGTCCTGGAGCTTGGAGGAGAGGAAGGCCCGGAACGTCCCCATCAGCCCAATGGCTCGGGCCTGCGTGAAGCACATGTAGTCTGCCCCGCGGATACCCCGCATGGACCCCGTCTGGGCGCTGTTGAGCGCCATCATGTGGAGCTGGAGGGGGACAACAATCCATCCATAGAGCAGTGGTGAGCAGTGGTTTCAACCCTTTTCATATCACGGCCCATTCTTTATTCTGCATTTGAGCCACGCCGGACCACAATTTGATGAAATGTAGGCCTCTCAGACCCAAAACTAAGGAATATTTTGTTGTTGTTGTTGCATAAGTTGCACAATTTCATACTGAATTGATGTTGGTACCATAGGAGAAATAAGAGGCAAATAAATCTATATTCTCTAGTTGTGTAGACTTCTTGTAAATTAATTAAATACAGATGTTTAACAATAATGTAACTCTTGAGATTGTAACATGAAACCAAATGGCATTTGGTTTCATTTTAGACTCAAGAGTTAAAGTTCTACAAGGGTCCATTTGGTTACCAACTCTCCATAATTTATCTGGGGACCACCTAGAACCCTCTCAAGGACCACTGGTTGAAAACCACTGCCATAGAGAGATGAACTCTCATTCATTGCAAATGGAGTGTCAAAGAATGACCCGGTTGGGGGATCTCTCTCTCTCTCTCTCTCTCCCTCTCTCCCTCATTCCACACAAATAGAAAAGGCAAAGTAAGAAATAATCAAATTTAGAAATCCAAAAGTACAACATCACACAAGAGTCCCTTCTACTCCACTTACCGAAGGCCCCGAGGTGTGATCATGGACTGGACTTTGAGGCTCTGGGGGCCTGGGTCGTCTCTGAGGAGTGACCGGGTAGCGGCCGTCCGGGTAGACCGGGCGCTCCGGGGGCGGCTCGTGGTAATGTCGACTGTCCGGGTTGTTCAGTCGCTCGGTGAAGCTCGGGTACCGCGGATCTGTCGGCGCCGGGTACTGCGGGTCTGGCAGCGTGGGATACTGCGGGACTCTGGTATCGGGTTGGGGCTGCGGCTGAGCCGGAGGCGGATATCTGTCATCTGGCTGCGATGGGTATCTGTGATCTGGTTGGGCTGGGTATCTGTGGTCTGGTTGTTGGGGTGTGTATCGGTGATCTGGTTGGGGTTGGTATCTGTGATCCGGTTCTGAAGGGTATCTTTGATCTGGCTGTGCCGGGTCAGGCTGTGGGTGGTATCGGGGCTCCACCGGGCTCTGACCCTCGTCCCGTCTCTGAGGCTCCTCTGTGGGGTGTGCTGCGTTGGGGTGGTGTTGTGGGTTGTAGGGAACCACCGGCGGGGGCTCCACAGCAGCCACCTCGTTACCCTTCGAAAGATACAATTTACAATTTAGGCATTTAGCAGACGCTCTTAGTTCAGAGCGACTTACATTAAGCAAGAACAAAAAGCATGGGAATACATCACATAAAAAGCATTTATCATGAAACATGCGTAAGCTAAGAACGTAACAGTGGAATATCTATATAATGAAACTATACATATAAACTATACTATGCTATACATATGTACTATGACGTGCTATGACTACATACAATGCACTTATAGTGCTGTCTACATAACATGCTATAAGTCTGTATCAAATGCTATCTAAGTCTACAGAAATGCTATCTAAGGGGGTAGGGTAAGTGCTATGGGCCATGATGGAGTCTGAAAAGGTGGGTTTTCATATAAGGCGGAAGATTGGGAGTGATGCTGCAGTTCTGACTGCAATGGGAAGTGCATTCCACAGTTTTGGAGCCAGAAGGGAGAAGAGTTTGGGACGTGTGGAGCGTTGTCCCGGCGTTTTTAGTGAGGGTACTTCCAGCTTCTCACATGGCGTTTTTAGTGAGGGTACTAGCGCGCGGTGGGCATGATGTGAATGTAATGCACACATCGTCACTCCATAGACGTAGACATCCTAAGCAAGGTGTATATTATTATTACTAGCCCTTACCCGTTGTGAGATTCCCCCGGACTGCGCCCGGGTGCGTTTTCTAATTTTTAATTCACTAATAAATTCATTATTAATCATTAATGTGTCAAATCGAAAAAAGGGCTTCGTTAAGACCTCCATATTATTAGTGGGAGTGCCCATTGAGGGAGTGATTGGTGCAGGCAGTGAGGAGCTACGGCGGTGTTTCTGACACACAGACACACACACACACACACACATTCTGACACACAGACACACACACACACACACACACACACACACACACACACACAGACATTGACTGAATTATGATGATATGATGATGATAGTATGATTATAGAAACTCACCTGATCGTTGGGCAAGGCAATGTAGGGCCCGAGCTGAGAAAAGTACAAAAGAAGAATGAAATGAGTATACTGAATTCTCAAGGTTGTCATATTCATTCCAACAATGAAAATAAATTAGACAAATGCATTTTGAATGGCCAACATAATATAACAGAAAACTAAAATGACACGCGTATGATCGTATCATTAACTGCCAGGTGATACAAATGCTCTCCGTTGTGCATCTGTCCCCCTCTTTCTTTCTTTTTTCCACCCCTATTTTATTTTTTTATTTTTTTAACGTGTATGTTTCTCTGTGACAACCTCCCAGCCGTTGCTTGCGTTCGTTTCTGACGATCTTTTGTTGGTTCAATCACTGTGTTTTGTTGTGTAGCTCCAGTTAGCTCATAACATTAGCGCTGAGGCCATAGAGTTATACTGTGGCGTTGCAGAGTCTGGGTTAACACTTCCGCTTTCAGGGCTTAGGATGCACAATGAGTACTTTTACTTTTGGTACTTCAAGTACATTTCGATGTCAAGTATACTTTTGTACATTTACTCATCAGGATTTTCACTTGTAAGAGAGTATATTTCTACAATATTGATACTTTTACCATTGGTTTTAGTGTTGGGTAATGTATGTTTACAGCAGTACTGTTGTACCTGCACTTGGCGGACTCCATCTCGTACTCGCAGGTAGAGGTCTGTTTGTTCCTGAACGTACACCAGCGTTCCTTCTGCTTGACTTCTAGCGGTGGCTGCCATGGTGTGGTAGGACCTCAGCACCATCACCTTGTCAACCATTTACAATTTAGGCATTTAGCAGACGCTCTTAATCCAGAGTGATTTACGGTAAACAAGAACAAAAAACATGGTAATACATCAAATATCAATAGTCATCATGAATAATACATAAGCTAAGAACAGTGGAATATCTAGTATACTGTATACAGTATATAATTAAACTACGTATAGTATACACTATAGAGTGCTATATCTATAAAATGCTATCCAAGTTACATAAGTTGAGCCTTTGCATATGCCTGTAAAGCCGCTGAGGCTAGGGCAAGTGCTATGGCAAGAGCTACGGGCTAAGATGGAATCGGAAGAGGTGGGTTTTCAGACTACGGGAGTGAGTCTGCAGTTCTAATTGCAATGGGAAGTTCATTCCATAGTTTTGGGACGTGTGGACCATTGTCCCGGCGTTTTTAGTGAAGGTACTGTACCTCCAGCTTCCCTGCGTTGGCTGATGTGATCGCACGGCTAATCAACACATTAGAAAGTCAATGCGCGACAACACCATGAAAGCACAGTGGCTTCTGAATAAAACAACTGATAATAATTAGAACACGTTCCAACTCACTCCTCCTGATGATGATCCTGGGTGTCCAGGCGCTCCGGGGGGGCCTGGGGGGCCTGGGATAGTGATGGCTAGCATACAAATGTTACATGATTGTCAACAGAGGTCATATCAAAGTGGATAATAACAATAATTTAGAGAAAGTCTACCTCTTTTGTGTGACATGAAACTATAGTGGACTACACATGCACAGAAACATAACATGATGTGCACAACAACATACAGTACACATGTGCGTGTGTGCGTGGTTCGTGCGTGTGTGTGTGTGTGTGTGTGTGTGTTTAAATAAGGCTCACTCTGAGTGCCCCTGTAAGGTCCTGGGAGTGACCCTCCTGGAGGTCCGGGGGGCCCAGGTGGGCCAGGATACCCCGTTTGTCCGGGATGCCCAGGGTGCCCTGCTCCTGGAGAACCAGGTGGGCCCTGGGGCCCCGGGGGGCCCTCAGTGGACTCACCTGGGGGTCCCTGATGGGACAAAATAACCGATTTCCACAGGAATCAATCAAGTGGAATGGAAATGACATTTTCATTGGTAAATTACAAATAATCCAAATAACATACTGTACCACAGATACAGTATGTACAAATCCTTCGTATGAAAATTAGCTCATTTACTTTTATGAGGTTGATCAGAACCTAGATTAACAATGTCTATATCTTTACTTTACAGAGAATACCGGTAGACTATATGTCTTGTTTACGGGACATGCAATATGGTTGCATGTTAATGGTGATTGACTTTTTAGTTGATTATCACCATTTAACATGAATACAATGGAGCAAACGGTGCTCCAAAGTATATTCATGAACAGTGCAACGCTCAACTCAAAAACTATGGGCACAAAGGCATCGAGAACTGATGGAGGCATCAAGGTTTTTCAATGAATTCTGGGTATTGTAGGATCAGAAAATTACGGGACTGGGGAAGAAAACGGGGTTTTAGTTGGACAGACAAATCGTATTGCATGATACAATCCTCGGTTGATACAGTTAATGTCCCACAATGACTAAACAGCCACACATTTTTTTATATATATCAAAAAACATGTTATGGAAAAAGCGATCTTACCGGAGGCCCAGGGGCAGCACTTCCGCCTCCATATCGGGGGTCATAATACCCTCCTCCTGACTCGCCTTTGTCCCCTTTAAAACCTGGGTCACCACGTTCCCCTTTCATCTCATTCTGATGGAAAACCAGACAACAAACTCATTCAAATGTGCACCAAGTTCAAATGAGTTACAATGTCAAGCCAAATACTCTTATCCAGAGAGAGGTACTTGCAAAGTCCACGTAAATGCCATGAAACTTGTCAAACAACACATAAATAACACAAATAACGGCAATATCAGTCACAGTCTCATGGGAACCATGGAGTTTAACATTACATTGTTGAATCAAATGTCACTATCATAAGCATATGTTTGCTACAGAGCTGTATCCAAAACTAAATGAAACAATTCCATTGGCCTACACAAGATGTCATCCCTGTAATAAACACGCCATTTACTCTTCTCATATTCGAGCACTTCTAATTTACATCAATGTTTCTGATAGCAGCGGCACAGACAGGGTAGAACTAGAAGAGTTTGCAGCTTACCTTGAAGGTGTAAATGTCAAAATTTGTGGTAAGACCTAGAACAGAAAACAAAGATTGTCACTGTCAAAAGGCTCATGGAGAGTAACTCCCATCCAGTGAGTGGCAGCTTGTCCATTGGCCACGCACAGGTGTTGGAGGCTACTGTATACTGTAAGTAGACCTATCCTGCACTCATTCCCTCATTCACACTCATCAATGTCCCAGTAAAGATACAAATTGAATTTGTCCTATACCTGTTACAGGCAGGTCAAATCCACATTGAAGTTGGAATTTAAAATTTCAATTTAGGCATTTAGCAGATGCTCATTTGGACAATGTGCAAGGTCAGGGCCATATGAAGTCGTCCAACAATGGCGTAAGTAAGTGGTCAAGGACGTTATTGTAAAGAAAAAGTGATAGCATGTAAGCACCTTTTTATCTTTCTAAGCAGCATCCCCCATACTGTACTATATGGTGTTGCTTAATTAAACAATATTACTCGAGTGTAATATTGCAATACTACCACAGTTAAGGTCATTACACACTGGCGACGCGATTTATTCGTGCGAATAATTCACAATTCTTTTAAACTAATTGAAGTCAATGCAAGCTTCCACATCAGTGGCGAATGTGCGAAAAAGCGACAGTTTTCGCTCTTTATTTGTTCGCTCTGGTGTCAAATTTTGCAGACATTCGCAGGCGAACTGCAACACCTCTGACCAATCAGAATGCAGCCCAAACTGCGTTGCTGTGTATAAACAGCGGCGTACCGTACAATAGCTGTCAACAGAGCAGCAGCCGGTCCGCGGGTCCGGCTACGCAGGTCGGGATCATACTCTATGGTCGGGATAGCACAGCAGCACACGCTGTTGCACACCTCCCCTCCTACTGTTGGGGGTGTGTGTGTGTGTGTGTGTGTGTGTGTGTGTGTGTGTGTCAGTGTGTGTGTGTCAGTGTGTGTGTGTGTGTGTGTGTGTGTGTGTGTGTGTGTGTGTGTGTGTGTGTCCGTGAGTGTGAGCGTGCGTGTGTGCGTGCGTGTGTGTGTGTGTGTGTGTGTGTGTGGAAATGGCACATGGGTGTGCTAACAGCAGCGAGCAACGGGCTCCACCAAACTTTGGTCTGTATCTGTGGTCTCAGGTAAAGTGGGCCATCTCTCACATGTGCCGTTTCTCGCACTCTCTCTCAAATGTGCCGTTTCTCTCACTCTCTCTCAAATGTGCCGTTTCTCTCACTCTCTCTCAAATGTGCCGTTTCTCGCACTCTCTCAAATGTGCCGTTTCTCGCACTCTCTCAAATGTGCCGTGAACATGCACAATGATAGTCAACGGACCAGCGCGTTCATGTGTTTGGGGCCAGGCTGCAATATCAAATTCGGCCACTATGTCCATTTCGCCTCAGGGTTTCCGCTGGGTGCCTTCTCTATTCATATATACTCTAAGGTTTCAACCAATCAGATTGCTTCCTCGAAACGACCTGTGGTAGAATATACTTTATCCTGAACCTACCTGGAATTCCAGGTATGCCCGGTGTTCCCCGGTCACCTTTGTCTCCTTTAGGATCTGAAACAGATGCAACGGAACACAATCAGAAGTGGAATTCTATTCATGGGTATTACTATACATGGGACAACATAATAGCTTGCATGTATAAGCATAAGGAAACCTTGTGGAGCCATGAGGCCCATAGGGCAGGAGCGTATCCGTGTCTGTAGAGTGAAACCTTGTGGAGCCATGAGGCCCATAGGGCAGGAGCGTATCCGTGTCTGTAGAGTGAGGCAGCTTGATGTACAAGTACTCCCCCTGGACATGACGCTAGTATGTCGCAGGGACGTACACCCAATCCAACCCTTGATGCTGAGTGTCAAGCAGGGAGGCACTAGGTGCCATTTTTCTTTGGTATGAGCTGGCCAGGGATGGAACCCAGACCTCCCAGTCCCAGGGCGGACACTCAAACCACAAGGCCACAGTCTGAGCTGGTCACATTAGGTCACATTTTGGAACATTAGTCCTCCAAAAAAATCAATAAAAATGAGGTTGAAATTGTGACCTTGTCCCTTTAACTTCACCAATCCAGCAGACATACATTTAACATAGGACAGAATATGGAGTTAAAACTTACCAGGATAGTGCCTGGAAATGTCAGTGTGACCCTGAAATCAAACCCCAGAACAACAATAGTTTCAATGCTCAAAATAATTTGTATTAATTGAATAAATGTTTTTTAGTATTGGTTTTCTAATTCTCCACCAGATATGAAGTTGCAGGTCAACTAGTGGTGCATTGTGGGAAGTGTAGTGTGGGAAGTACTACTCACGGTGAACCTGTCAAGAGGAACGGCTGGTCCAGGTGGTCCCGGGGGCCCGGGTGCTCCTGGGGGACCCTGGGAGACAAGAGGACTGATGAAAATATGTGGTGGAAAAAGTACTCCCATTTGTTTTTCTTGTTAGATATTTTTTGGGGCTTTCTGCCTTTATTGATAGATTCACAGTAAGTCGACAGGAAACGGGGAGAGAGATCGTCGGGAGGTCGTCGGAACTCGAACCTGCAACACGCTGTCAGGCTGGATTACCAGCCGAGGTGACTGGACCGTTAGGTCGGCCCAGGCCAGTACTCGCATTTTTTCAGTAAAAGTATCAATACTGCAATATAGAAATACTCTGTTACAAGTAAAAGTCCGTAATTCAATATCGACTTGAGTAAAAGTACAAAAGGACCAAGTACTCAATGTGTCGTATCGCGACAAATTGTGAGCTTGTAGATGATCTATTTTCAAATGTATATAGAGCTGAAGTGGTTAATGTACGTTTTGTAATAATAATCTAATCTACAAAGTAACTAAAGTTGTCAAATAATTGTAGTGTAGCCTCGTAGTGTAGTGGAGTAGAAGTAAAAGTACTGAACATTTGGCATACTCAAGTAAAGTACAAATACCTCAAGAATGTATTTAAGTAAAGCAAATGCACTTAGTTACTTTCCACCACTGGTGGTATAGGTACTATGGCTTGGCTTTGTGTATTCGGGGGAAACCATGGTTAACCCACTAAGACCTGAGGCTGATACTACAAATGCCTTCTACAGTAAATCAGTACTTCTTACTAGTTCTTACATTGTTAACTTCACAGTCATGTGGGGACCGCCCCCCGAAACCATGCAGGGCCCCCCTTCCCCTGGGGGTCCCGACCCAGAGGTTGACAACCACTTACTGGATAGCCATGTCCACCGTCTCCAGAACCCGAATCTCCTTTCTCTCCCCTCGCCCCGTTCAGCCCAGGACGACCCTACAATGAAGCACCACAGTCCCATGAATAGTCTTCAGTATGTGTATGAACAAAACAGTGCATGTTTTTACATTTATTTATGGAATTATTTCATTTTATTTAAGACATTGTTTTTAATTGAATCCGTTTAAATGTAGGAAACAAAAACAATACACAAAAATTGGTCCGTGAACCGGGTCCTGAGATTCACTGTTTTAGAAATGTGTTGTATAGTAAAACCTACTCACCGGTCGACCTGGAAATCCAATTTCTCCTTTAGGGCCAAAAGGCCCAGCAGGACCCTACAGAGGACACATAGATAAAATCAATAACACAAAGGGAAAAGAAAATAAATTATTAAAAAGGTTGAATACAAATAATGTTTCCCCAAAATAACTAGAACTAGAACAGTGCCCGTTGGGGGGTGATCAGGTGTGATCAATTGGCTAATAAAGGGGACATCATTGTGATGTCAGAACACCATTATTGACCGATATTTCACCGATATAGACCTAATAATAATGTGACCGTTAATGGCTTTGAAAATGAAAACGTAAAAAGAAATCAGCAATAAGCTCAATATAAATTTATAATGCATAATAAGTAATATATATTGGACCCGGTATCAGCCGATATGACCCTACATATCAACGGATATCAATATGGGTCAAAATGTCAATATCGTGTATCTCTACCACACTGATAGCTGTGTATGTTGCACACAGCAGTGAGCCTATAACAGCGTTAATGTAATACTGTACTGTTAGCTGTAGCTGCTGAATGTACATGTAGCACTTCCAAAGTAGCCTACAACGGGGTATATATGCTACTTACAGGCGGCCCCAGAGGTCCGGGAGGTCCAGGGTCTCCCTGTAGGCACACACAATTTGTGGTAAAACATATGAATGACTCAACCTTGCCCAAACTGAGTTATCTAGGCTACAAATCTAAGTGTAAATTAATCACTTAACTCAGTGAGTTCCACTCAAATGGAACCAAATGGTTAAGTCTAAAGCGCACCAATGATTCACCATGCAACTACTTGTAGCCCTTATCCCCAATGGGAGTTGCAACTGGTGTGGTTTGGGCTTTGAATGTCCATTTGGTTCCATTGGTACACTTTCTGAATCATGGCTCCATTTGGCTCAATTTATATACTCTCCAAGTTAACTTACCTATGAGGATTTTAATGTGTACAACAGTAGATACAGTACTAGGGTTGTTTACCTGGGGTCCTCCCAGCCCACCCAGGTACAGGGGTCTTCCATCAGGTCCCATAATGATACCAGGCTCTCCCTTCTGACCCTGAACAAAAACAAATGACAGTATTTTTAAAATGACATACGGTATCCGTTGTCCCGGCTGTTTTAGTGAAGGTTCTGCCAGCCTCCCTGTGTTCATATGAACCTTTCCCCTGCGCCACCCCAGCTATTGTAGCCACGTGTCATGCTGTGTGGACTTCTGGACGTTGGTTACTTTATAGACAGACGGTCACAGACCGTTGGCTACAATACAATAATGGCCAACATTATGCACCAAGGAAGCAACTTTCCGACACACAATGGCTTATTTTGTCAATAGAGCTGCCGTTAGGAGAAATAGTGTAATATAATCCAACAATACGATTCTGAATCACTCTTTCTTAGAATAAAATAAATAACCTACCTGTCTAGTTTCACCGGAAGGCCCTATCTCCCCTCTGTCTCCCTTGAGTCCCATGGGCCCCTGTATCAAAACAAACATACCTTTCATTTGACTCCAAACGTTAGCTTTAATGATATTTTTAGTCCAGTTGAGTTTTCAGTCAAAAAGTCATGAAAGTCATAACATTACATACTGGGAATCCAGCTCTTCCAGGAATACCTGCCGCTCCTGGAACCTTGATTACAAAATAGATCAAAACACACATGAGGAAAAACTCATATTCACCGATTATACATTCAATATATTCAATTATACATTAGAACTCTTTACACATAAATACTATAGCCCATACTACAGGGTTGTAATGTTTCAGGAATATACTAACTACTGCTGTTGGGCAGAAACCAGCTACAGTATGTCCAAAATAATAACTTTTCAGGAAATGAAAACAACACAATACTCATCAAAGTTGCTATGGTGACTTTATATATTGTCAGATACTTGAATGTGTCCTTGACTCCTTATATTATCATCACTTTACCCAAATACAGCTCAAGTTAGGAGGTTTTTGACCATTAATGCAGAGATAGGTTTTTTTTTGTCCGACTTAGTCATTCTAATCCATAATGATTTTTTTTAAATATATATATACACATCTCTAAAGTTGGAGTTAGGTTGTTTGACCGATTGACGAAGTTTAACGATCCAATAGAGGTTTAGTCTTTAAGCCATTGGTTTAAGAATTAGTAAAACCCACACACAGATGTAAAGGCTGTTCAATAGCACTGATTTATACTAAATATGTTACTGCCCGACAGCGACGATATATTGTTATTATCGATTTTGGACGACTTTTACTATAGTTCAGTAAGATAACTCACGAATAGACGAACACATATTTATTATAGATCAAGTGGGCATATAATATTTTATCTTGGTGTTCGGCTCTGCTATATATTTCTCCCTGCTCAGCATAATTAAACAACCATCGTTAAACATAAGAGCAGGGAGATAGATAATAATAATGTGGAACTATAGCAGAGTGCTGGGGAGGCGGTGGGAGCAAACGGGCGCATGCCAACAGTCCAGGGACAAATGACAGCAGGAAGAACAGAGACCGAGGTGAGCTTAAATAACCCGGCAATAGGTCAGCTGACTGCTATGTCATCGTATGGCGTATATGCCGTATGAATCATGTGTGGTACCATTGTAATACGCATGAATGCGCCCAAGAGCATACAGAGTATATCTGACTGAACTAATTCTGCAAGCTACGTGTCATTCTACAATTACTACTGGTATTTCTTATTACAATAGATCACATTGATGTACTGTATTTTGGCCTCATCAGATACATTTTTCAAGAGAGACAATGTTGGTATATTTTGAAACACGTAAAGTGTATTTTTGGGCTGTATGGTAAGTTAACAGGCTGGAGGGTGAATGTCCTTACCTGCCACTCGTCGTTCCCAAATAGGTCGTTATACTACGGCGGAACAAAGTTAGGTCAGTTAGTACTAGTAACAAGTGAACAAGCAAAGTGAGCAATTGTGCATAACTGAAAGGGAAAGGGTGAAGGAGTGATTGAGTGAGTGATGGGGGTCAGTGAGCCAAATTCCAACACCCCAAATTTCGGTCACTAGTCCAGCGCATGGCGGTGTTATGGTGAAATTGGTGACCTGCCAAAATATGTGACCATCTTGTGCATTTCACATAACTTACATGGAGATATTTAAATACATGGCCTAAATACCGCTAGATTGAACTCTGCTAATAAACAAAAAGCAATGATGTACGACTTCAGACACCGAAATTGTGACGTCTAGACAATTGTCACATATTTCACTGTAACACCACCATGCTGGAGTGAGCGAGTGTGAGTGAGCGAGTGGCTGAGATTTGAGGTATTGGAATTCAGCTAATGAGTTGAGTGAATGAGATGAGTGAATGAGATGAGTGAGTCAGAGTGAGTGAGTGAGTGAGTGAGTGAGTGAGTGAGTGAGTGAGTGAGTGAGTGAGGGAGGGAGGTAGGTAGGTACAGTAGGACTGGGATCCTGAACCGGAGGAACCGGGAGAAACCGGATCCGATATTGAGGAACCGGAATCGGTTCCATCACATTTGACAAGCGGGTTTTATCACACTGTCAGAGCCGGTATGCAGGACTTCACGTCTGCTATACTATACAATTACAACGCCGTGGTTCTGAAACATTTTTATTTCAAGGACCACCATAACTCTGAGAGTGTACAAATGGAACCAAATGGACCCGCAAGGGTCTATTTGGTTCCATTTGTACACTCTCAGAGTTACAGACCTGTAAGGGTCCATTTATAACGCCCTATAGGAATCGTGAAAGGGAACTATTAAGGAACGTAAGAGGGAATCGTTATGGAACGGGAATCGTTAAAATCCTAAAGGATCCCAACCCTATGAGTGAGTGAGTGTTATTTCTATGGACATAACAAAACGACAGAACTTGCACGAAAACAAACTTCACCCACTTTCTTTACTTTTCTGTAAACCTGTGATGTGACAACAAAGCTGAATGAGAATACAATCAGAGTGTACTACACAGAGCATGACGGTATTAATCTCTGAATGAACAGGTTTCAGGCTGCCAACAGTCCAACTCACATCGCTGCCTGCTGTCTGGTGAGTGACCTCCCCTGGAGGCCCCGGGGGGCCCGGGGGTCCCGGTGGCCCTCCGTCTCTTCCTGGGACACCCTACACCGGCAATGGACAAGAACAAAAGCTAAACAGACTATTCCTTACCACGTACAACTGAAAGGGACATGTTTCTTCAATTGCCTTAATGCTGTAATGATGTCTGGCATGCTTTGTGGAACAGAAGCCCTTTGAGATGGATTCTGGAAGGCTGAAATTGGCAGTTAACGACGGAGCTAAACGAAACATCTGAAACTCACCACATCGCCTTTATCTCCGCTGTCTCCCTTTTGTCCCTATGGAAGGATCACGAGAAATTATTGATGATTTGTTTTCTCCTATAAAAAAACAAATACGTTCCTAGACTTCCTACTAGGGCTGTCCCGATCCGATCACGTGATCGTAAATTGGGGCCGATCACGTCAAATGTTCAGAAACGGATCGGGAGAGAACACAGTGGTCGGAAAATCCCTAGTATCAATATTATAGCCATATCATGATATTAGACTGGATATTGTCTGTGATTTAGGACATTGTACTATTGTTGTGATATGGCATAAGTGTTCTATAAAAAATATAAATATTGGTTCGGGAAAAATCGGTATCGGCAGATACTCAAAATCAAGTGATCGGATCGGGAGCAAAAAAACGTGATAGGGACATCCCTACTTCCTACCCATTGCCCAGGGAATCCATCCAGCCCTGGTGCTCCCATCGGCCCCCTTGGTCCCTCTGCTCCGTTCTGTCCAACGATACCTGGGAACCCTGCCCTTCCCTAGAGAAAATGAAACATTATTTATAAGTAATAGCAGCAGAAACATTATCCTACTATATGCTACTACTACTACTATAAAATGAAGAAAACAAAACAACAATATGTGGCCGTCTTGTCCTCAATACATTGTTCTCCTCGATGGGGTTGACCAATCGAGTTTCCCAGGCAGTGGCCACTGAAAATCTTTTGTCAAATACGTTTTATTAAGAACAGGTTGTAAAATGTATATTATTTTTTAATCTAAAATACAATTCAAAGAGGACGAAAGGACAAATAACACAGACAAACGGGAAGAAGAAAAGGGAAGGTAAGAAAAAAAAAACTCAACCCCTCCCACCCATACTCTTCAGTGATATTACATAAAACGAAGATGATTTTTCAATATTCACTGTCACTCAATTTAGACCGTCTGTCCTCAACCATTCTCTCAAACAACGCAAAAATGTATAATGGCTCATATGAATGAATGAACACGGACGGCACTACTTACTGGCAAGCCTGCAATACCAGGTGGACCCTGAAACAGAAGACAGCACAGCATTACATTACATCCACCGTGACGACGGGGACACTGTGGGGAGAGAGCGAGTAATCTGGTCACCTGTGGTCCTGGAGGTCCTCTCACTCCTGGCACACTGTTGCCCACTCCATATTCGTCCTGTAGGACGAGCAGCGGAAAGAATATCCATTACTAGGGGTTGATCACTACTGAGAGATCCAACTTAGCGCGCTCTTGGTGGACGCACGGTGGCCCCCAGAGCAGAGATGATGATCAGCACGGCTCGGATTAACGTTTTAATAGTCTATATAAACATGGCTATAAACATTTTATGCCATTCTGAGCATAAATAAAAGGAATAACCCTGTGCGCGTATACCGCAGATTATCATGTACGCTGTTTCTACAATGAGAGGCCTATAGATAGATAGATGCTAACTGAGGCTTAAAAATAAATATATTTTTTTATCAAATATCGTGTTTCTCGTGGATGGCCAAGATGCTTCCACGAGAGATCTCGAGGATAGCACAGAACAAGTTAAGGTGCCGTTCAATAGACCAACAAATTGCATATTCCAGGAAAGAAAAATCGCACAATTCAGAAAAAAAAGACGAGTTTGACCAGCTTGAAAAATAAACAAATTAATAACAGCGTGGCTTCCATGTGGATCTCGGCCGTCATCTCCATCTATACAGAGGGCAGTACTATGACGTCAGTCATCTATTATCAAACAACTATCCATCAATGAATTCCACCCGTCTGTGACGCTGCGTCAAAAGATCAGTACTTTGTACTGTATGTTGAACCCCTTTTTTGGTGTTGGCATTACGTTATGCTTTAGCGCGCTACGAGCTTGTAGGTCTGCCATTTTTGAAAAATCTAAAAAACTGACATTTTCAAACAGACATTTTTAAAATCTGATCTCAGGTCAGAATGGGTTAAACAATACTTACGTAGCCTCCCGGCCCCGGGGGCCCGGTGGGTCCCGTAGGTCCCATGGGTCCGGGCAGCCCATAACGCCCCTCCTCCCCTGCAGTGCCCGGTTGTCCTGCAGCGCCCTGAGCACCCTGGGCTCAGGTAGAGAGGTGCATGAGGAGGGTGACAAACCCAAACACAAAACCAAACGACATGGACGAGAGAAAATGTGTTGCGTCATGCAGAATGCATCATAACGGGCTGCTGTCTTCACAGGCAAATAAGTGAACGGTGAAGGAAACGTTAGGCGCGAGGTGCAGAGTCATTGCTGTCTTCTGAATGAACGGTGAAGATTACAAAACAAAAACAAGCCCATGGAAGAGAGCTGTGCAGAGGTTAGAGTTTAGAGCAAAGTCAATCTCAAGACGTGTAGTCAATGGAAACGTGTAATTAATAACGGATGATGACATGAAAACAACCAAAGCAGGCGATGACGAACAGCACAATCAATTCAATCAAACCCTTTGCAAGTTAACTTGAATAATTTCAATGAATAAGAACAAGTCAAGTCAATTTGTACTATAGGTAAGATAGTAAACATTGGGGAAAACAATGTTTTGAAATCAAACTGTGTGTTAGTGTGCTGCGTGCATGTAAACACTCACTGAGATAGAGCCAATTATCATGTATTGATAAGGAGAAAGGACAGAGTTTTTTTACTTTGCTGTATTGGGGTTAGTAAGGAGATAGAAACAACAGAAAAGAAAAAGAAATGGAAACCAAACCAAACCAAAGCAGAAACCCAATACCTGTTCCCCGTTACACGCAGGAGTACCAGGAGTAAAGTAAGACAGGAGACCGGTGAAAAAGTCGGAGGCAGATGAGTCTTGCTAGAGGAAGGTAGATATCAAGGAGAGAAACCCATCCATTTTTGTACCAGCCAAACAAACTTTAGGCTTTATTTCCCCTGGAATTGAACATTTTTTTGAACTTACACATACTTAAGTTAAAGTTAAATATACTATAGAGTAAATGAATAAATCAGATTCCTGTTATTCACTGTAAAATGAATCCACCTGCTGGGACCATTGTAAAACTCACCTTCTCTCCAGCGGATCCAGGAAGGCCAAGGTCACCACAGTCACCCTGAAGAAATGAAAGATTGAACAGAGAGGTTTATAACACATTTTAATTGTCAGGGGTGGTTTTCAAGCAGGACCCAAATGCAAGGAAGTCGGGATCTTAGAAGTCTTTATTCAAACAAAGACCTGCAGTAGCGCAACACTAGCAAACATAAAACGGACTTGGCACTCAGGTGACAATACAATAATCCAACAGAGAACACAACCAAACACAGGGCTTAAATAGGCACAAGATTAACAGGACACAGGTGAACTCAAATCAAATCAACACAAGGATTGGCTAGGGAAAACAAGACACGGGTGAAACAAAGAACCAAAAATCAGGGAAGGTGAGACAAGGCAGGAAACTACTACAAAAGGAGGACAGGAAACACAAAAGCATCACTTCAAAATATGATTCAGGAACACCAAACACAACACACGGAAGGCAGATCCTGACATTAATAATCTGTTTCTCTGACAGTTGTCAGTTGTTGAAAGCACTCAATGTTCTCAATGTTGGGTCCAGACAAATGGTTTATAGTTGGGATCAAATCGACCCAAATGGAGTCTATAACTCTGAGGATTTTATAGTGTAGCTTGGGGTCTCAGAGATAAACACTGAAACTAAAAAAATATAAAAAAAATGGTTAAAAGAATATGATGAAACCAACGTATGGCGTGACACTGGGGTGACATGATGACCTCAAGATTGTCCGTGGGTTCGCACTCTAAGCCTGCACACATGCATTTTGTATTTCAGATTATTTGATTGTTGCATTGTTTTTACTCCAAATGGTGGTAGGTGATAAATACAGTAATGTAATGTACAGTATATAGCTTTAAGAGATGTTGAATGCTACACACTACAAACAGAGGACTCTGTTTGTAGTGCGCACACGCATGTGTGCGTGCGTGCGTGCGTGCGTGCGTAATGTGTATGTGTGTTCAGCATGCACGCTCACCTTCGCTCCAGCGGCCCCAGATGGTCCTACCCGTCCAGGCGGCCCTGGAGGTCCCTGAAACAGAAGACAGATATAAAGTGAGACCATCACGTGTTCTGTGAAGTAATGTATACACTGTCTCCTACCTCAGAAAGCCAGTAAAGAAATATAATATTTAGAGATGGAGACAAAGTACAGTAGTAATGTGGCGAAATACTGCGGGGATGGTTCCCCACTGAAGTGCAAATGATAATAACCATATTCAAAGTGGAAAATAAAATGGCAATGAGTGCTTGAATGTCTGAAAGGCCTCACTATAGCATTAGCATTGCTCTGTGGGCGCCTGCCTTGTTCTCAATGTTTTTAGCAGACTTATTATGAGTTGAGAGTGAGAGCGACACTTCCGAAAGCTGAAGGAGACCTTAAAAGAGGAGGCCGGGAATGAGGAGGATCGTGGCATTCAACTCGACGTAGGTCTCGAGTGGGGATTTGTACCCATTCACTTTCACAAAGATAAAAACACACTTGATACTCACGGGTAAACCTGGCACTCCATTACTCCCTGGAGGTCCAGGGGGTCCAAAGGCTACTTTGGCACCATCGGCTCCCAGAGCAACCGACCTGCCAGGGGGTCCGGGAGGACCTGGGGGCCCTGGAAGCCCCTGGGTCGCCTGGGGAACCATACAAAGAACAATTAACATCTCCATTGCATTTGAGCTACTGTATGTGGGTACTTTCTTTTTTTGTATAAAAATGCATTGCATCCAGAACATTAAATCTCTTTTAGTATGATGATCAACCTACCCGTAATCTGTCCAAATCTGGGAAACCGGAGCCTTCCATGTCAAAGTATGTCTACGAAACAGCATATAGAAATGACATTATACTGTACATGTTATGCAAAGGGCAATCCTCACATGTTCTCTCCAGTGGTGTAAAGTAACAAAGTACATTTACTTAAGTCCTGTACAATTTTGAGGTATTTGTGCTTTACTTGAGTATTTCCAATTTCCAATGCTTCTACAGTTCTACTCCACTACTATTTGGCCAATTTCGGATCAAAATATTGTACTATATTGTACTACTTACAAAACATACATTAACCACTTCTTCAGCCTTATACACACACGTCGGCCATTTGAAAATAGCCGATCTACAAGCTCACAATGCGTCGCGATGTGACGCATTGTGAGAAATGGGACATTCTTCATAATGAGTACTTTCTACTTTTCGTACTTTAAGTACATTTTGATGCCAATGCTTTTGTATTTTTACTCAAGTGCATTTTGAATTCCTTGTAATGGAGTAGTTGTACATTATTGTGCAGTATTTATGCTTTTACTTTACTTTTCCCACCCCTGGTTCTCTCAGAGGTCAGAGTGCAG
The DNA here is from genome assembly GCF_963924005.1 of Protomyctophum bolini. Taxonomy (NCBI): domain Eukaryota; kingdom Metazoa; phylum Chordata; class Actinopteri; order Myctophiformes; family Myctophidae; genus Protomyctophum; species Protomyctophum bolini. Next base: position 17,740,146 of record NC_137885.1, on the reverse strand, counting down.
TGCACCTACCGGCCGGTCACCAGTGGAAGACCCTGGAGGTCCAGGTGGCCCTGGGGGACCCCGCGGCCCCGCGTCACCGTCACCACGATCTCCCTTCAAAGGCCAGAGGTCAACACCATTACATTTTTCATAAGCCGTTCTGTCACGTGCACATTCACAAAGGCCAGAAATACATTCGGCACACGTAGGTAGGTATCTACATCTGTTGATCCATCCATCTTTTCACAATGTAGCTACACCCATTAATCCATCCATCCATCCACCCACACCCCCACACACCCACACACCCACACACACACACACACACACACACACACACACACACCTTATTTCCTTTGGGTCCAGATGTTCCTGGTGTTCCTGGAAAACCTCTTGGTCCGCCGGGACCCTGGTACATGATAATCAAACGTATCATTATATTCTAATGTTTAAAAGCCATTTTGAAGTGTCATACCAGGGTTTTCAATGAATGACAATGTAAATGAGGAAACACCTACCACTTTATTAATGACAGTGTAAATGAGGAAACACCTACCACTTTATTAATGACAGTGTAAATGAGGAAACACCTACCACTTTAATAATGACAATTTAAATGAGGAAACACCTACCACTTTATTAATGACAATGTAAATGAGGAAACACCTACCACTTTCCCATCCTCTCCGGGATCTCCCTGTAAGATAGAATATTTATAATCAATGACTTGTGACAAATTGGCTTTCTTCAGTTTAGTTTTAGTCCAAACCTTCAAAACACTTGAGGTCCAATTCCCAAGTGGGATATAATGAGAAATCCAGCTACTGTATTGTTTATCAATTACGCGGCAAGGTTTTTGACCCATGACTCACAGCTTCTCCCTCAGCTCCTGGGGGTCCTGCGGGGCCCTCCAACCCCGGGGGTCCCACTGGCCCTGGGGGTCCGGCCACCTGCTGGACACTGGAGCCATCGCCGAGCCGGACCACCTCCGCTGCGGGCCCATTAGGACCGGGGGGGCCACGAGGTCCGGCAGGACCACGGTCTCCTTTGTTGCCAGGGTAACCAACCCCCGAACCTCCCTGGTATAGGAGAAAAAACAACACTGTAATGCTGAAGAAATGTGTGAATGACTCCCAAATGTGTTATGGAGGTCTACAATTTGCGGTGCCTAACAAAGTAGATAAAAATCACACCCGTGTGGTGGAGGACGTGTCATCTTATCATCATACATCATCTCATTCAGGCCAATCACAATTTGGCCCCTTTTCCACCGGTTCAGTTCTTTTTGGTTTTTAGTCCATGAGCTAAATTTTTTAAACGTTAATTATGAATTGAGTTGGCAAAACCATACCTATATTAGATTGTTATCACCATGAAACTTCTCCAATTGAGTACTTACACGAAGACAATGGTTTATTGTATTACAAAATTTACATTTTTAAATATGCAAATGAGGAATTATGTAGGAAAATATGCAAAATAATAGAAAATATGAAAAAGCTTCTACTGTGGAAGGGTTATCATGTATTAATTTACTTGTATTGATCCTATAAACAATTTAATATAGGGTATAGTTTTCCCACCAATTTTGGAGCTCTGCAGGCTCATGGACTAAAAACCAAAAATAACTGAACTGGTTCCCATTGGGAACCAACCGGTGGAAAGGGGTCTGTGTGTCCTCACCTTCATCTTCAATGTTTGAACACTCAAAACTGGCCATTCATTGTGAATGGCATTCAATGTTAGAGTTTGCATTGCCTGAGCTAACGTGTTAGGTTTCTGGTCTAGAGGGGCGGGTCGCGGCTGAGATTTGCGCATGCCCCGATTGGATCCCATCTCACCGATCTGTCTGTCAGCCACGGCCCCTCCTCTCCCCCCTAGTGCAGCGCTACGTCACATCATTTGGATCGACGCCCACCCGGAAGGGTTGACGCCCACTTCTAGACCATAGCGGCCAATGGGTTCCCCCAGGCTTTCAATTTTTTGCGCCGACTAAAATGAAGGCTTGGTACCGAGGCTAGTGTTTGCACAAACACACAAAACCCTCAAAGCTGGACATAGGAGGGGCTAGCGCCCCTCAAACATCTGTCATAAGGATGACTTTCATCCCCCATGAGGATAATGTGAAAATAGGGAGGGAAGAAATTATTTAAAGAGAACATACCTTGGTGCCTTTGTCACCCTGAAACAAAGAGTAAGTACAGATTATTACAACATTGTGGATTTGTTTCATTTCTGTCCTGTAGCAAACGCCGTTTAAGATATTCAACATTCCATATTGCATATGGTTCAATAGTATGGAAAGCATTAATCAGCTGACAGCATTTGCAGCCCACCCATCTGACCACTGAAGACGGTGGGTTCTGAGAGCAAGGTTATTTGACTGATTAATCAAATTGATTCAGATTTTTGATAAACACATGACCGCGGGGACATTATCGTGTTTCAGGTTGAATCAACAGGATACTATAAGTTCCCATTTACGAACCTGCTCTATACTAGAGTATAATCAGTCATTCCAAAATGGTGTGCCATATGAGACAGTTGTGCCTTGGAATTTTCTATACTGTTTGACCACACAAAAGGGTATACGTCATTCTTTTGTTTACTATGTCAGTACTTTGTATGCACTAATTTCCTAAAACAGGGGCAAAATCTATACAAAGCCTTTTTCCCCCTCTAAATTGTTTTTACAACTTCCAACCTCATCTATTTCGGGCATGTCATTATAGGTGAAATGTTGTAATTTAAACAATCCTGCAACTTGTGCCTTAATTGGGTTTCGACTTGTCCATTGGTGTGCGCTGGGCACTGTAATGTTTGACACTACTACTCACACACACACGCGCGCAGTCGCGCACACACACACAATACCTTTTGCCCTCGTTCTCCTCCAGATCCGGAGAACCCAGATCCGGTGCTGGAACCAGACTCTCCCTTGGGTCCCCCGGGGCCCGTGTCCCCTCTGCCGCCCTTCTCCCCTCGGTCACCCTTCTCACCTCTAGCTGCAGGACCTGGAGGACAGTCACAGGTCAAAGGTCAGGGTTAATACACACACCTACTGGGACAGTGGTTCCCAAACTTGTTCATATCAAGGACCCCTAAGTTGACACTAATTAGCCCGCGGACCCCCATTTGAAGAGATATGCCAGAGACCCCCATAAGAGAAGATTTTACGGCTCTAGCAGTGATTCTCAACCCGTTTAATTTCAAGGACCCCCAGATTTACATTAGGCTACGGACCTAGCCTGGCATTTCTATCTCTGGGAACCCCAATTTATATTGTAAAATCAATGTTAATGTAACTCTGAGCCATTTGGTTGGCCGGCAGAGCAGCCGGATGGCAAACGCAAGGTTCCCAGTTCGATCCCGGGCTCCTCCAGAGTTAGTGTTGTTCTTGAGCAAGCCGCTGAACCCCTAATAGCTCCCAGTGGTTGCCACCACATTGGTGTATGAATGTGGGAAATGAGGACGCTTATGGTGGTGACTGTTCGCCGCTTCACCTCCCAATGTATGAATGAATGGAACATTGTAAAGCGCTCTGAGTAAGCACTAGACAAGCGCTCTAAAAATGCAATCCATTATTATTAGATGTTAAGTTTATCACCTGTTATTTTTGTATACCGGTACATGAATTAAGTGCACTATTTTGTAGTAGTTTATAAATTGTTAGTTTGATTTAAATCCTTATCATGACCCGCTGTGTTTCAGTCGTGCAGACCTTCCTCAGGTCTTCTCATAGTCAAATATATATTTACCAATTGAAAGGTGCTGCACCCCTAATTGCTCCTGATGAACAGGTTAGTGCCTTGCATGGTTTCCCCCGCCATTGGTGTATTCATGTGTGAATGCAATGCACAAGCTATGTAAAGTGCTTTGGATAAATACATTTTTACACAGTTTTAAATACACAGTTTTAATGAGAGAGAAGAAGGGCTTGCAATTCACTTTTAACACTATTCAAAACAGCATGTACAATGCAATGTTTACACCTTGCAGTCTTCTTCAAATATAGACATTGTTCGTGAGTCTCTATTAGTTTTGTAGGATCTTAGCCCTGAGACTAGCCACAAAACAAAATGTACCAAATATAGCTCATACTGCAGCACAAATATAATATGACAGAGTGATATTTCACTTGTCTTTAGCTGTCAGCAATTCCTAAATGAAATGGACAACAGCAGACATGTTAGCAGAAGTAATGTAGTACTGTGTCCAGTAGGTGGCGATATAGCATAATACATACCAATAGCACAGTAATCCCTGCATAGTTTTCTTAACACCATAGCATTATCTGATCATTCCTTTCTCAGATAATGTTGCAAATCAGTTAGTTTTCTTTGTTGTGGGCCTATCAAGCCCTTTGAGACTGTAGCAGTGATTAAAGTACCACTTCACCACTTTTCAACCTACCTTCATATAATTGGTCCTCACTAATGTTCATGATAAAATGCGACAATCTTTTTCTACTTGGTCTGTATCTCATAGTAAGGCTGTGGGCCATATAGAAACATGTCCACCAGTGACATCATTAATGGGGAATCCAAGCAAATAGAAACTGAAGGCTTTCTATTCCTGAAAAGTTGCAATGCAAATGCAATACTGGAAGGAGTCATGATAATACAAATAATACATACATGTGTGTATAATTGCTTAACGATGATGTCACTGGTGGACGGGTTTCTGAACTGCCCACAGCCCTGAGTCCTATGAGTAGTCCTGAGTAGATTTTTTCTTTAAATATTTTATCATGAACATAAGTGAGGACCAATTATAAGAAGATAAGTTGAAAAGTGGTTCTTTAAGGGCCCTACAGATTAATGTGATTTGACCTGAGCCCTTTCTTCAACGCATGGAAACTCTTGAAGAAATGGCTCCGTCTCTGAGTTTGCGGCTGTAATGCCACAGGATGGCCACATGAAGTCTGAGATCCATAATTGGAGCCAAGGTTTTACAATTGGATCATTAGTGCGTGACTAATAAGTACCGTAACTACTATTTTGGAGATCTCAATACAAAGCAGTTAGATGACTCAAAACCAAACCGTTAGCCTTATGGCAAGCCGTTTTAACATTTAATATCTAGACTGGATATGTATTCCAGATATCTGTAATTCAGTTCTTCCTAGTCAAAACTAACGTTTCAGATATCCACAATGACATTCTAACACATTGTCCATTCTATACCATGATAGGACATTCACTACTAGTGAGCCGCATTTGAACCCCAATCCGTTTTATTTCTTCAGGGGCAGGTTGCTGAGGCTTTGTTTTCCCAGTGACCCATGTTTGGAGTCGACTTGGGGTTGACAAGAACGCATCAGCCTATAACGACAGTTGACACAGAGCTATGTTTTCCTCAGTGCCTTTCGCTGCGTGTACCAGCCTGCACAGAGAATCCTGTTCAAATCTCCATGAATCTCTTGAATGAAAAGTGATGAGAGAAATATCCTTGTTTTAAGAAGCTTTCAGTCTCGTTCATAACCAGATTCCATATGCACCGGAGTGTTTGAATTTTATAGTGACTGCTTTTGGGCTTTTTTTCCCCAGTCCAGAGATTATTTTTGTGGCATGTTTGTTTTAATGTACAGTAGAAAAAGAAAGGGGTAGAGACAGGAGATTGCAATGCTGCCTTAGTCATGCCTTAGTGAAGTCAGTTGTTCAATTCAACCCTAAAAGATTTAAGAACCCAGATTCAAGATTGTATTTATTTCTATAATGCAGTTATGCATCAATCATAACATTATTTGACACTTGGTTTTGGTTGAAGTTCAGTTACGGACGGTAGTTATCATTGTTAGTGACACAGTCGTGTGGCCAAGTATAAATTGGTATCATCTTTTGACACTAACCACAAATCCATGCCATCGATCACCTAGTAGCAGTGGCTCGAAATTTGAAAATACAAATACAAAAACAGGTCATTCTGCTTTCAGTCTCCCAAGAGAGCTTCATATCCATATCACGTCTAAGCTTACTGACAACTACTTTTACGTGTATGTCTTTAAAATGGCCTACAGTATTTTGACTGAAATTTTAGGAAGGGTCTATTGTTGACAGCTGCTATACATGTATATTTATTACCGGTGTGTATATTTCTCAATAGTTCAGGGACCCCCAGGTGTCCTTGAGGGGGATCCAGGGGGTCTCCAGCTAAATTATTGATAGTTAATAGGAACGAAATGGACACTTAAGAGGTTGATAACTCCGGCCAATGGAGTTTAATTAGCACTGAGAATTCTACAGTGTGCATTAATGTCATCCCATAGATTGTCAGTACATTGTGGGGTTCTATACCAAACTGGGAGTCCTTATTAAAAAGGTTGAGAATAACTGGCATTTATACTGTAAATCTCAACAGTCATTTGACTGTTGAGATTGTATGACACTCAATACCCTGAAGAAGACTTGAAACGATAGTACTATAGTAGCTTTTATTTCATAAATCCTTCTTGCATTGTGTCTGCAAGTGTTATGTGCGACTGACTGCCTTCCTTCATACCTGAACACTACCAACGTATTTTCATTTGTGATAAAAAAAAATTCTTCGACCACCATGAACGCTGAACTAAATCGGCTCATATTTATTTAATCCAAGTACAGCCGACTAAATCCACGTGAAGATAAACTACACGCCAGTGATTTTAGTGTTCATACCTGAGCCTGCTGAGACTCTGGAGCCCTTTGATGTCGTCAGGCTGGGCTCTGGCACCGGCCGCAGAGAGGGAGGGGTGGTCTGTGGGGGACAGGAACACATTAGTTAGATAGAGAGGGGTGGACTGTGGGGGATAATGAGTTAGATAGAGGGGTGGTCTGTGGGGGACAATGAGTTAGATAGAGGGGTGGTCTGTGGGGGGACAGGAACACAGTTAGATAGAGAGGGGTGGACTGTGGGGGATAATTAGTTAGATAGAGGGGTGGTCTGTGGGGGACAATGAGTTAGATAGAGGGGTGGTCTGTGGGGGGACAGGAACACAGTTAGATAGAGAGGGGTGGACTGTGGGGGATAATGAGTTAGATAGAGGGGTGGTCTGTGGGGGACAATGAGTTAGATAGAGGGGTGGTCTGTGGGGGGACAGGAACACAGTTAGATAGAGAGGGGTGGACTGTGGGGGATAATGAGTTAGATAGAGGGGTGGTCTGTGGGGGACAATGAGTTAGATAGAGGGGTGGTCTGTGGGGGGACAGGAACACAGTTAGATAGAGAGGGGTGGACTGTGGGGGATAATGAGTTAGATAGAGGGGTGGTCTGTGGGGGGACAGGAACACAGTTAGATAGAGAGGGGTGGACTGTGGGGGATAATGAGTTAGATAGAGGGGTGGTCTGTGGGGGGACAGGAACACAGTTAGATAGAGAGGGGTGGTCTGCACTTAAGTACAATTTTGAGGTATTTGTACTTTACTTGAGTATTTCCAATTTCCAATATTATTACTCCACTACATCTCGGATCCAAATATTGTACTTTTACAACACTACATTTAACTTTAGTTACTAGTTACTTTGTAGATTTGGAGTAAAAACATGCATTAACCACTTCAGACAGACAGACAGACAGACAGACAGACAGACACAGACCTTGACTCTGGTACTAGTCTGTCTCCTGTCCCCATCTCCACTCCCAAAATCACCTGAGCCCTGAGAGGGGGAGAGAGAGAGAGAGAGAGAGAGAAGGGGGGGGGGGGGGGAGAAAGAGAGAGAGAGGGAAAGAGAAAGGGGGAGAGAGAGAGACATAGAGAGAAGGGGCAGATGTGTCAGGCATGGGTTTTAGACACTGCTGCAGTATGATGCCAAATTCAATTTCACAGCATGTCTGGAATTGTGTTTCTGGTTCCATGCATTGTCTACGGCGAGGAGCGATCCGTCAGCTGGACAGCCGGCCGGCAAACAAGTGGCGTGGTGTGAAACGGTTGAGGAGGAATACTCACGGCATCAGAGTCATCCTCGTCATCGCAGAGGCGCTCAGCCGCCTGGGGGTTCCCCACCACTTTCAACATGGCGATGCCACCCTACACGTGCACGCAGACGCACGCACATGTATACACACACACGCACGCACACACACACACACACACACACACACACACACTGACAGTGAGCGATTCCATTGACATGACAAAACTCCTGTCTGTTATTCCACACAGCTGGCAATCAATCAGGTCACAACATGAATCTTGCCGAGAGGTGGAAAATGCGAGCGTGGCCGAGACATGACTCATAGCATCCACAGTGTAACACCGTGGTTGTCCCAGACCTTTTATACCGTGACCCAACACAGAACTTAGATATTCGCCCCGGGGACCCAAACGAGTGAAAATAGCAGATCTACATGTTCTAAATATTGGTTCTAATTTATGGAATTTCTTAGATTTTTATTTTATTTCTTCATGAAATCACTGAAAATAAATCATTGAATTCATTTTTTAATTCATAAAAACATGGGGAAAAAAATAAGGGGAGCCATAACAATGTGTCTGCGACCCACAATTGGGTCCCGACCCACTGTTTGGGGAAACAGTAGTGTAACACGCTCTCTGTGCTCAGCGCTTTGGCGGCAGCGAGGAGTGGCGTGCTATGAGCTCGTATATCTCCTCTCGTCCGTGCGCACACCGTCTGAGATTAATTCAATGGACGGACGCTTTTGACACCAACGGGGCACACAGAGACAATCACATTAGACATATAGTATTTTGCGTGTATTAAGTACCAGGTCTTATTACTTAACATAAGACCTGGAGGCGTGGTCAATGCTCTTTGGCCACTCAGAATAGCCAAATGGCATTGATTACGCCTCCAGGTCTTAAGTTAAGTAATAAGACCAGGTACTTAAGACACGCAAAATACAGCCCATAGAGTGTATATTAGAGACATATAGAGATAGAGGGTGTCTGATCAGCCTGGGGCCAGAGAGAGCGCTTTTGACTTCCGTTATAACGGAGTCAAAAGCACGGCGTACCGGCCCACTTTCACCACGTCAAACGTGGTACATGCCTGCGGAGCAAATGGATTTCATGACCTTTGATCTCCTGGATGGCAAAATGGAAACAAAAGAGTCGGGTTGTACATGTAAAGGATGATCAGACACAGGTATAAAACGGACAAATAGGATATAATAGAAAAGATGAAGATATACCGTATCTCACACACACACACACACACACACACACACACACACACACACACACACACACACACACACACACACACACACACACACACACACACACACACACACACACACACACACACACACACACACACACACACACACACACACACACACACACACACACACACACACACACACAGTGGAGGTGCAGAAACTGGGGGGGGAAAGTGCAAACCCATTGGAGACATTCAGTGGAAACTACAGGCCACGAGAAATATTTAAGGATTTTAATTACCACTTTGTCACTTTCAGGGTTCATGTGACCATCACATGTGGTCAGCTGGGTCACTGACTGGGCACAAGGCCGGGGTCAGAGGTGAAAGGTCGTGTCATATAGCTTTACAGAGGATAGGAGGAGGATTAAGTCTGTCTTTCTTGTTAGTAACGAGTGACCCAGACACTGACGATATGCCACAGGGAGAGCTTCAAGTAGGGATTTAGGATATATACATTATATACATTTGAACTCAACATGTGTGCTGGCTCAAGCTGTACAAGCTTGAGCCAATTCTGCCTAAAGAAGGCCGGCCTGACCCAAAACGTGATACAGAAGTCTGCTCGAGACCCATTCTGTGCAACAAGACAATTACTCACTTGAAATTGTGAATAATGGCTGTTTGAACTTGATGTATTTGAGCACATTTCCCATAAACTCTAGATATAGCCCTTTTGATTCTAACAGTCTATAGGCCAATAGCCAGTAGCCATAATGAAATCATAATTCACTTCTCAACCTCACCAATCTGTATGATTGTATGCAGCAAAAAATACAACAGATTATTTGATCAAATTAACCAATTAATTAGTTGACAAATTCCCATGACTATAAATAAGCTAAGAATTATTTTGGTCGAGGACAGCCCTACAGTATATCCTTGTACTGCTGGCCTCTACTGCCCCAAGCTCAGTTTAATGTGGCCTTATGGGCCAATTAAAAATGTTACAGTTCTGATTCTGAAATATAAAATCAATTTAAAAAAGGGCTATAAATTCAAAGTTGAATTATCAGAATTTCTTAGGGCACTTAAATGACTCAAAACTACTATTCAGCCCCACTGACAGCTATGGTCAGCAGTGGAAAATAACTAACTATATTTACTCAAGTCCTGTACTTAAGTACATTTTTGAGGTACTTTTACTTTAGCTCACAACGCATGAGGGCATTGTGATCTTGTAGATCGGCTATTTTCAGCAAGTGAAAAATCTGCCAGTACGACAACATCAAGGCCCGCCAAAATACAATTTGGTCGACTAAAATCAACTGTAGATTTAGCTGACAAAACTATTATGATATTTAGTCGACTAAAACATTCCAGGAGGCTAACATGTAACTACAACTAAATGAAAACTATTCAAAACACTAAACTAAACACTAAACTAAAATCAAAATCAACACTGCCTGCCACGTTACCTGGAAGCGGTCGGGGTCGGCTCCGCCCGCCTGGCCCACGAAGATGCCCGCGGCGGGGTCCAGCTCCATGTCGTCGGGCGAGCGCTCGAACTTGACCACCTGCGGCGTGGAGTCGCAGCCCTGGTAGAACGTGACCTGGTCCTCGAACACGGAAAGCGAGAAGCGCGTCCAGGTCTCGGTGAGGCGCGGCACGTCAAAGGCGGCCGCCTCGTACGACTCCTCCGAGTCGGGCTCGGTGTAGAAGAAGTGCAGCCTGTTAGGATGGACACGGGTGTTACATAATCATCTAATCGCAATTCTTAAAATTGTCGCAATAATAATTGCGACAATTTTGTCACGATCGTCAAAATAGTGTCCAAAATCTGCAAACCACTGGACACTAAATAGAACAGAGCCTTAATTAGTATATCATCGCTAACACCTGAAGAGGAAGTAGGGAAGTGGCCCTACAAAATATGTTTTTTTTTTGTGGTGCAACCACTCCTATAGACAGCTATGTGTGTCCCTGGGTCTGTCCGAGCACAAAAATAGTGTTATAGCGTTTGTTCACCAGCAAGTGTCACTGTTGCACAGCTTAACACACACACACACACACACACACACACACACACACACACACACACACACACACACACACACACACACACACACAGCACAAGTACAGTACAGTACAGCACCACTCACTTCAGATGGGTCTGATTTTTTATAGATTTCTAAATCTTTATGACAAAGACAAACAGCTCAGACACGTTGCAAAACAGAAGACACAACAAACGCATACCTACATGGGACCCAGCCAGGGACAGACCCAGGGACTCAGGGACACTCATAGAGCGGTCTATAGGAGTGGTTGCACCACTCAAAAGATATTATTAAAAATGTGTAATGGTGACAGCTAGCCCGTCCCGACCTGCGGTGGGTGCCCCCGGGCGCCACGCGGCTCAGCTTGACGCCGATGTACATGAACTTCTGCGGGCCGTCGGTGATGGAGAACAGCACGGCCTGTTCGTCGGTCCTCGGCTTGACGTGGAAAAGCAGGGAGAAGTGGCGGTAGAACGGGTTGGGCACGTGAGCCAGGGCCGGCTGGCCGGCCGTCGCAGAGGGCCCGAAGAGGTAGGCCACGCTGCCGCCCGGCCCCAGTATCCGGGTGATCTCATTTGGCGGAGGGTCTCCAATCAACTGGAGCAGAGACACGCCACTCTCCTCTGTAACGGAATAAAACAATTAAAACAAACAACAGAGGAAATAAAAAGTGTTTTTATTGAGTTATTTAAATCTCAAAACTCTGCTCGTAGAGAGACAAGAAGTTAATATCCACAGGCAACAACGGCATGGGTAAGTGGTCGAAAAATTAAGAAGTGCAAGAAAACAAAGATATTATAGATACCGATATTAATGGTACAAAGTAACAGGAATAGCATGTGAGCATATACCTAGCACCTGGGCTAACTAAATGGCCAGTGAGAAGAAGGAAGTGCAGATAAGTAGTAGCCAATTTAAGTCTGATTCACTGAGTCCACCAAAAGCCCTCGGGTCATAATGTGGTGGAATAATACAGACGTCTAATTCGATAGGCCAAACCACCCATAGCCCCCTGAGGTCAAAATGGTGAACCACAGACCTCAATGAGAGAATCCCAGCGACATGTTGACCGCACATTGACCACCACTGCTTTAACTAAAGCTGGGTTCCTCCTGTTGTTTTAAGTTAGTCAAGCGCTCAAGCCTATCCCCACGAGGACAAATTCAAAAGACAAGTCAGTGAGTGAAGTCTCCTTCCTTGGGTCTTGTTCTTGTGTCTGATTTCCACTTCAGTAGCGTGGCGGTAGTGTCTCGCACCAAAAGTATAACCGATCTGCCAGCACACAATGCATGTTGCAGCGTGATGTGTTGAGGGCTTGTAAATCTGCTGTTTTCAGTGCGTGACACCCACATGTAACTTACAGTAGCAAATTATGGCTATAAATTATGGCTAGACCATTTATGGACTCTGCATCATTTCCTATGAACATGATATGAATACAAAATGCTCAACATATTGCATTATTACAGACAACTCAATTTATTAAGATGCAATTTGTACAACTCTATCCCATTCACTTCCACTCCAGCAGCGTCTGTCTTTGATATGTGCTATGAAATCTTTACTTTCACAACAACACATGTCTTATTTATTTGGGTATTTACAAATTTTTTCAGCCACATTTAGAGGAAAATACAAAACATGAAGTACGTAAGTAAGTGAAAAACTTCAAGCCTGCCAGCTGTAAGATTAACTAATCACGCGCACGCACAGTCGCGCACACACCCGCCAACCCGCCTCCCCGCTCCTCTGGCCGCGACCACGCAACAGACTATCAAATATGAATGCCTGCCTATCGTAAACGATACAGAGACACCTCCCCAACAATATGAATGCCTGACTATCATAAACGATACAAAGACACCTCTCCAACAATATGAATGCCCATGACTATCGTAAACGATACAGACACACCTCCCCAATAATATGAATGCCTGCCTATCGTAAACCATACAGAGACACCTCCCCAACAATATGAATGCCTGCCTATCGTAAACCATACAGAGACACCTCCCCAACAATATGAATGCCTGCCTATCGTAAACCATACAGAGACACCTCCCCAACAATATGAATGCCTGCCTATCGTAAACCATACAGAGACACCTCCCCAACAATATGAATGCCTGACTATCGTAAACGATAGAGACACCTCCCCAACAATATGAATGACTGACTATCGTAAACGATACAGAGACACCTCCCCAACAATATGAATGCCTGCCTATCGTAAACCATACAGAGACACCTCCCCAACAATATGAATGCCTGCCTATCGTAAACCATACAGAGACACCTCCCCAACAATATGAATGCCTGACTATCGTAAACGATAGAGACACCTCCCCAACAATATGAATGACTGACTATCGTAAACGATACAGAGACACCTCCCCAACAATATGAATGCCTGCCTATCGTAAACCATACAGAGAAACCGCCCCAACAATTCTCTTTCCGCTCGCAGCTCGCGCTGTCATCCTGTCGAGAATGGGGGGGCGGGGGGAGCCCACGGCAACTGGCACAGGAATTAGTCACTCGTGTCCCCCCCCCCACACACACACACACACACACACACAGACAGCACACACAATTTTGTTTTATAAATTGAACCCTGCATGAATTCATTACAAGCTTAAATCTCTGAAATGAATCCATTAGAAAAAGTGAATGCATCATGTGTTACTTATGTAATGCAACAACACCCCCAACACTGATGCTGACGTGATGGCACCTTTCTGTGCCATGAGAAGTGTAGTGTGTGTAAATCAGATACACACCACATGTGCCATCATAATTCATGTTGCAGTGTACGTGCCATAAATCCCCCTATGTGGACAGTACTTCCTGCTCTGTCGGAAGACCTCTATAGCCTTTGGCGTGTTCAATCCCCCCACCATCTCACCACAGTTCCTGTTTCCTAAGACACTGCTAGCCCTCCTGCAAAGATCATTAACGACCACTGGCCTCAAAAGTACTCGCATTACTGCAATGTATACGTAGTACTCTGTTACAAGTAAAAGTCCGGAATAACAAATGTACTTGAGTATAAAAGTCCAAATGTATCGGCATGAAAATGTACTTAAAGTACCAAAGGCGACAGTCCTCATGCGGAATGTCCCGTTTCAAGTTTTCAAATAGTGTAAAAATCTTTTGAAAATAGCAGATCTACTATGCTCACGACAAACGGCAGGTATGCATGATGGCAATCTAGTAAGCGAAACAATATTAACGCGGACAAACTTCAGAGTGACTTTTGGTGTGGGTGAAGAGGTCAAAGGAATATTTTGCACATGGAAAAGATTTGCTGATTCAGTTCCCATAGACTAAAATAGCCCTGTAGGGTACTAGAATGAGCAACTATCTGTGAGACTGACTATTAGATTCACATGAATTCTCACCACATGGGACCAAAGCACTAAGATCAGCAGATATACAGTAGTTCCGAATCCTAACAACAGTGTCTCGAGGGTGGCCTGTCACAATAAATTCATGACTACAGCCCTATCTCGATAGGAGCTGACCAAAACGTCCTAACTGCACATTAGAAGGTCACTAACTGGTCACAGACTATAAGACTTTCCCAAGCCTTTGTTAATGGTGTTCTGTATAGTGTATACATCGGCTTATGATGACAAATTCAAAGCAGAACCGAGTGCAGAGGAAGCTATAACTCATTGGCCATCTGACAGATGCCTCCAGGGTAGAGAGCTATATTTTCCACCCATTGTCATTAATGACTGTCAAAAGCTTTTAAACTGTACAAATTATGATAAAAACCGTTGTGTGAAAGAGGTCTCACACGCTGGCTGTCAAATAAAGCACACGCACTCTGTATCTTTGTAGAATAGATGCTCACTAATTGCGTGCGGTAATAAAAGCGTTTTGACTTGGGACTTCACATGGCTGTCTAGCAGAGTAGCCCTGCCTGTAGCCCACAAACCTATTCTTTGTCTTGGCCGGCCGGGTGTTTGGCTGAACGGTAGTTGGTTGGTTTCCCACACAGGAAACCGGTCGGTTTTGAATCCATATTTTAATTAACATGCAAATTACCTGTCATGTTACGCTGGGAATCGTACTTCTGCCTTCCAAATGGCAAAATGTGAACTTCAATTTCCATGAACTGCATTTTCACATGAGTACATCAATAAAGGCAAGCACCATATTCATGTTAAAATAAAAGCATCAACCAAACTAACGTGATGTGAGATGTTCACAATGCATTTTTGTATAGTTTATTCACCACGTTCCCGGTGTTCCCGGTACTTCAATGTGGTAAAGAATCGGAAAACACACTTGACACACAGTGACTGGGCACCTCTGTTTAAAAATACATCAGATAAATGACAATGCTACAATTGGATCGAAGGTAAATTAACTACATTTCCTTTCTTCACAGTGAAATACCGCCTCTTTAGCACTGACTGAAGCATGACTTAATTCGCTGCTACAATCTACACTCCTAATGCAAAGCCTTCAGACTTTAATCATTCACTGGCATGGCAAATGTTCAGTGTTAAAATAAATTCTCTGGGGAGTCGTGTTCACAGCAATAATCTTTCAGTGCAATAATCGGTTTACAGGGTGATAACAGTGGCATTATATGCGTCCCTTGGGGCAAAGCTGTCAAGAGAACTTGCATGGTGCAAACTAAACTTCTGTCACATCTGCAGTGGCTAACTTGAAATCTGTCTGGGTTAATGCATAACACATGTTTTCTCACACACGCACGCACGCAGGCACGCACGCACGCACGCACGCAGTGTTGAGTGGTCAGTGACGTAACTTTATCCAACATACACATCAGCGAGATCTGTGTGGGACTTCAGCCAATTAGCACTGGAGAGTCGAATATGGGTTACAATGATTCCCACAGAGTGCACCTGCTACTGGCTAATCTCACATGGCGACAGGACCCGTCCAGCTGTGGTCAGATCCAGTGTTGATTTTGTCGACTAATACTATGACTATGAAAATGTTCGTCGACTACCTTTTTTCACTGACGAAAACTAAATGGAAACTAAAATGTTAGGAAGGGGACTAGTGGACAAGAGATCCAGTATAAGCAAAAGACAAGTCATTTTACACTTGGTTGAAAATAGCCGATCTACAAGCTCACAACGCGTGTAAAATCTGCCATTACGACGGCATCAAGTCCAGCCAAAATACATGTTAGACTAAATCAACTATAGATTTAGTCAACAGACTTCTTATAATAATGGTTAATGTGCTGCATAGTGCATACATCATAATATTGTTATAATATTAATTCAAAAGTAACACTTCACATTCAAGCTCTGCAGTGGCATGCACAGAATTTAGAGGGGTAGGTGCTCAAGTGAAGAAAAAAACCCTTTTTAAGCCAGTTGCCTTAATAGTGTGAGATTTATTGATTTTGGGGCATAAATAATATATTGGATTTTTCATCAAGAATTGATCAATGTCACCATGGTCCACAATCCACATACTATTTTTTATTGATTTTTTTCAAAAGGGCACATTGCTGTCCAGAGGGCAAAGGGCAGGTGCTCTAGCACCACCTACTGTAGTGTCTATCTGTGCACGCCACTGGAGCTCTGACTTGATGGTTCATTTTGGAATTTCCAGTTTATGCTGAGGGACATTTTACGGCCTTGCAGACAATGACCCAGTCTATTTCCGTAGATCATTGAGATAGGGTGTTTTCCAACATATATCCCACAGGAAGTGCAATGAGGATAACGAAAAGAAAGGTCTGATGTACAAGTGTGTGGGATGGGGCAAAGGGATGAGGAAGTGTGTGTGTGTGTGTGTGTGTGTGTGTGTGTGTGTGTGTGGTGGCGAGACATGCAAAAGACAGTCTAAGGAAGAGTCTAAGGAAATGCATGTCCATGGGAAAGTGGACCATGAGGGAATCGGTGCATTGTACTGTAGCTCTCATTAAATAGCAGTCCCTAAAGCTCACATTGGGCTGACGCTGCGTGCAAACTTCATGCCAGTTAAAACAAACAAACTCCATTAGTTTCTTGGCACCAATGGTCTGCTCGAAGGGTCTTCAAAGTGTGAAGCACCTCCCCAGGGCGGTGCGAGGTAGTTTCATCTCTGTTGCAGAGATGTGGAAAAAGAAACTGCAGGTCATTTTGGTTTTATTTTGTGGATATGTTAACGATAACTATGCAGAAGGATATGTATGACATCAAAGTAGTTTTGCTGTCTCTTTCCATTGGCATACAAAATGGGGCCCACCTTAAAAGAGCTACAATTACAAAGCAAGGTGCTCACTTGTGATTGTTTGCGATATGCCATAATGTGCAACATTTAAAAACAAGAACCATCCTACTATAAATGCGCCACGTCTGTGTGTTTGCGTGAGTGCGTGTGTGTACGGTTGTAATGCATGTAACTCGACAACCGTTTGCCCCACCGACTTGTCACTTCACATTCGACACATGCGTTCCACACCCCCACAGGGAGTGCAGTGCCCGGTACCGAGTCTGTCAGCCTGAGTCCCCTCACCTGTGCAATTCCCAGCCTCTGCCTCAGCCAATTGATTGCCCCAACCCCACACCTGCAAATTGATGACTTAACCAGTACACTTTTAACAGTCAGTTTGGACTCTTCAGGCACAGGCAGACAGACAGTCTAGTGTCAAGTGACTCTATTCCCCTCTCACCCTTCGACGACAAAAGCCAATGGGTCCGACCATTAACACATTCATAGGTAATTGTACCCGCTGGGTAAACGTGAACTATACTTGGGGGGAGGATAGGCAAAACTCTGCCCAACACTTCAAAACAGAGGCGACACAGCTGGGGCAACTCTGTTAGAACCCCCCCCCCCCAGCTCTTAAGCCATGTTTGGTTCGCTGAGAGCACGGGCAATTAAAGTTGGCTGATAGGGGGATCAGGGAAAACAAACGGCCTCAGTTTGGATGACATCAGCCTGTCGCCAGCACTAGACTTTGTAAGGGCATCTTTGGCGGTCTCACCTCGGCTCTGATCCAGTCCGTCATTATCCGAGTGGACAATCTGGACACTGTGTGTAGATATGACTGCTTTACTGTATCCAACACTGACTGACTGTTAATATAAAGTTGACTGTGTACTATTATAATACATGTTGAATGATATGTATTGTTTACTACCAATATTACGCCACGGGTTCCCTTTCTAATTTGATGTCCCTTGATGACACCGCAGGCGTTGTGATGTGCTGTACTGTCGCGTCTCCGGACGAATGTCACCAAGACCGAATCCAGCCTATATTTATTGCCCTTGCTGTCTAAAGCGATTATCACTGGGCTTTGATCTCTTCTTTGGACAGGAAGACTGTATTTCTGTCCTCGACGATGAGTGAAAGACTGTTTCCTGCCGACATAAAAGCGTCTCTTACATGGTCACACGTACGGTCTCAGCTCGTCCTCTGATGGCCAGCCACAAATCGAATTAGCGACCATTCACTATAATTGGTTGCTATTGGCAGCGAGTGCGTGCATGAGGGTGTGCAACTCGCTGTCGCCCTATGACCCCTGATGGAGTCTTTGAGCAGTACTGTCTCATCTCCGCCACAAGGATTCCCTTGTTATCAACACCACCACCCTCGCTCCTCTCTTTCTCACACACGGAGGGGGGGGGGGGGGGGGGGGGGGGGGCGACACAATCGCAACACTCTTCCCAAGATCATTCCCCCACCCACGGCCTGCATCATAAACGCAAAGGAGCCCACCCCCTCCTCAAAATCTGGATCAGATAGTGCTATTGTTTCTCTATGTCTTTAGACGCTGAGACCCCAGAGCTCACTGGTCGCATGGCGCATTCCATGCCAGCTGATGTCCGACCGCAGACTGTGATCCACAACAATCGCACAGTGCAGAAGATACTATAGATATGCGTGGCACGGCCATGGTGGTAGAATGCGATCGCAGGATAAGGGAGCGGATGCCCTCTGATTATCTCCTAGGCAGGCTGTGTACGGACAATGCTACAGACTTGCGTTTTCAGCACGAGATGTCTACACAATAAGTAATAGCTGCTCTCCACACTGAAATAAGATGCTTTGCCATAACATGGGTGAATACAGAACATACAAGATACGGAAAATCCACGAATCCAAGACGTTTATGTGCGCCATTCTCTGTGTTTATGTAACCAAATGGACTTTGTTAAAGTACACACAGAGTTAAAGTTATGAACACTGTGGATTTTACCGTGTCTAAGCACTAAGGTGTTTGGGGTATAGCCAATATAAACAGTGAACTGTCAAAGGACAGCAAGGTTTGCTATCTTCCCTTGAGAGTGAGGCAGCATCAAAACCATATATGGAGAGTTTCCCCTGTACTCAAACTAAACAGCACAAATGATTGCACAAAAACGATTTTTTAAGTGCATTTGCAAACACAAACTTTGTCCTACACAAGGTGAGGACACAAATTCAGATTGGCCGGAATTAGATGATGTAGGATGATAAGAGCGCCCCTCACTTCACACAGGTGTGATCTTTTTTAATAGGTGTGGGGAACCTCAATGAGTGTAATGTAAGAGAAAAATGGCTGCCGTTTGTATGCGCTTAGACTAAGAACATGTGTTGGAAAAGATGCAAAGGTTATCCAAACAAGAACCCTATCTGGAATAAAGTGGCACTTGATATTAAAAGAAAGACGAGTTGACACGTAAAACCAGACCTCCTACTCTTTCCAACCAGAAACCTCTATGGGAAAAACAAATTGGTTGATAAACATGGAAGGAGTAGTTGTTTTATGTGTTTGAACACGGGCCATCAATTCCCATATGAATCGTGTATTATGTGCAATTTATGGAGCTGCTAAAAGCAAGTTGGCCTGACCCCTGAGGTCCCCAGAGTGTTTCCTTCTGTCGTAAGAGGCTCTGCTCAGGGAAATTGGATTTCTGGCCATTTTAAAGCATTTACTTTTCCTACAGATTCTATACCTTCTACAATTGCACTGAACATAATGGCAACATAATGACTTTTTCCACAGTGTGAGAGCTGGTCTCAAGGTCTTTTCCTGTTTCCAAAAACCTTTCCTATCGGACACATTCATTTGTTCCATTCCCAATTCCCATAAATAACTAATGTGGCGTTCTTGCAATGTCCTGTATTGTACAAAATCACAGTTGCAGAATCCCAAAAAGGATTGAGTGCAAATAAAACTCACTCGCAGTACATGTTTGCATTAAAAATGTTGCATATCACATATTTGTGCTATTATAAATAGCTGTGGTTGCTGCTTAGCTCAGGGTGTGAACTGTGGGGCTCAGCCTCATTGCTGTGCAGCTGACAGGAGAGTGACAAGCGGTATAGCATGCAACCTGTGGCAGTAAGTGGTTTGATGCGTGTGGGGCCATGCATTCGCAGTCAGTCAAGCCACTTCTCAAAAATAAATGCAGAGCAGAATGACAAGCGCCAACAACAACACAAGATCAGGAGTGATGGCCTGCAGAAAGGCGATCTCTGCCAAGTCAGGCAGAGATCAAAGCATTGGAAACGGGCCGTGTGATCGGCCAGAATGGGAAGTACGACACGCACGCAGCCAGCAGAAACGACGTCAGCAAGACAAGCCAGACGACATCGGATTCAAAATGTATCGCAGCCGCCGCAGGGGGGGGCGCGGGGTGGATACATTTTAACCCGCCGGAGTTACCTTTCCGGTTACTAACTGATACGCAGGGCGTTCCCCTGTCGGGCAGGAGATGGCACTCCACGGGGAGACGCCCGTTCTCCAGCTGTGGCCAGCAGCTGTCCTGCAGAACATGGCAGAAGCTGCGGCAAGGCAGGAGGCGCGGGGCGGATGCGGGGACCCGATCCCGGGCAGACGGCGAGGAGGAGGAGGAGGCGCTGGGCGCCGCCACCTCGGGGCAGCCGGGCGCCAACAGGAGACAGAGGAACCACTCTGCGCCGTGGTGGCACCCGCCGGCACTCCTCGCCAGCCACGCCCACTCCCGCAGCACCGCCCCCACCTGCTCCACGGAGGTGTGGTTGAAATAGTTGGGCAGCGCGAGGTGCCGCCTGCTGCTGGTGGACGACGACAACGCCCTGCCGGCGCAAATGGGCCAATCGGAGGGCACGGGGTGGCACGAGAACGGCGGCGGGTCGGAGCCAGAGGAAACGGAAAGCACCGGCGCGTCGCCCGAGGAGGCGTCCAGGGAACCGGCCCCGGACCCCGACCCCCCGTCCCCGCCTGCCCCAGAGCCTTCGGCTACCCCTCCCCCCCCATTACCCGTGGTGGTGGTGGTGCTGTTAGGGGTCTCGTCTCCCAGTCCTCCGTTAGTAGTGGTCCACACGGTCGGGTCGGTCTCGTCCCACTTCTCCACAAACTTACGGATGCCGCTGGCCACGTCGATGATTTCCTTCCCGACCCCGGCTAGGTCGTCCTTTTTCTTGCCTCCTTTGGGCGCCGCGGGGGCCTTCCTGGGTCCCGGCGTGGTGGTGGCCTGCGTTGGGTTCGGATCCTTGACCCAAAACCACGCGTCCACCAAGGTCCCGGCACCCAGGACCAGGAGCAGGAACCACAGCTGGACACCGGCCATTACTCTCTCTCTCTCTCTCTCTGAGGTGGTCAGGTATACGAGTGTCTTCTGGGGGACGCACCTGTTACAGCCAGCGGGTCAACAACAGTTAAATCCCTGCTCCTCCATGCATGGGCCGCCGAGGAACTACCAAATGATGCAGACCACAGACAAACAGCCCGCTGCACGCTCAGAGACCCTCCCTCTGCCAGAGCGCTGTCTGACACACACACACACACACACACACACACACACACACACACACACACGTACGTAAACACACGCACGACCACGCATAGCGGGAGACCCCAGTGTCTAGGCTTGCAGAACTCATTGGCTGACGAGTCACACTGCGGCTCCTCCCCCCTCCTGTCCGTCCCCCCCCCCCCCCCCCCCCGCCCTTGTGTGGAGTTGATGAGTGAGTCTCCTCAGAGTGTCTCCAGCATGAAGAGAACACATATGTGCAGTGGTGGGGGAAAAAGCACTCAAATGTTTTACTTGAGTAGAAGTATCAATACGGCAGTGTAGAAATACTCCGAAACAGTCAGAAGCTGAGTAACAGTACAACCGTATTGGTATCAAAATGTACTTAAGAGTACCAAAAGTAGAAAGTACTTCACATATTTCACAAAATCTTTAGAAAATAGCAGATCTGTATCTGCATCTGCATCGCGACATATTGTGAGCTTGTACATATATACAGTACATGTATATAGGGCGGAAGTGGTTCATGTATGTTTGTTTCTACAGAACTAGTAACTAACTTTTACTACTTAGTTACTAGTTACTACGAAACTAGTAACTATAAAGTGTAGTGGAGTAAAAGTACAATATTTTGCCTCTGAAATGTAGTGGAGTAGAAGTAAAAGTACTGCAATTTTAAAATACTCCAGTAAAGTGAAAATTCCTCAAAATGATATACTTTAGTATTCAACTGCTCACACACATAGGCTACTGCAAGCTTCTCTCGGGACGAGAGAAGCGATGAAACGATGTTTCAAAAATGTGCAAATCATGCCGTCTGGAAAGTTGAACATATTACAGGTAATTACAGAGACAGACCATGGAAGTGAAAAGTCACATGTCTGATCTCTGGGACAGCCATGTTACTTGTCTGAAGGCTGATTTATACTTAGGACGGTGTACAGTATACGACACCGCTGTACAAGGGAACATCATTTAGGCATACAGTACGTGTCCCAGGGCAGAACTCTTAACGTCCTCCCTGTTCCCTACATTCATCTAGCCTATAGCGTAATTGGATGAGGAAAGCAAACATGCAGACACCTGCACCAACATAAGTTTAGGAGATGAATCCCTTTAGCAGCGACTTGTTTGAATGGCGCCTGGCATTTGGTTCAGTGCAGAAGCCATGCAGGGAACTTGTGAATTGGAATACCGGTAATACCGAAACGGTGAACTTGAGGATGCCAAGATTTGAAAAAGGATGAAATGAGGGGTAGAGCATGAGAGGATCACCTTCTATGTTCAACAGCTTTACCTCACAAAATCAAAATCACTTCATTATTTGGTGAAAAGATTTTAAAAAAAAAGTAAAAAAATAATAATCACTATTTAAAACAACACAAAAGAATGACTTGATGTTGTCGGTCAACAAGACGCCATGCTTATGTTCTCCTTACACTCAACTGGATATTGGCACTCAACTTTGGCTTGAAAGCTGGTGGTAGGCCATGCGATCACCTATATCAATAGCAGGTTCATCCTGCAATAGATTATCATTTTTTTGTCGTGAAGGTGGCGCTAGTGTAAAGGTCATTGGGGTCATCAGTATTCCGTATCATGCATGAAGGTGCACAGTTAATGAAGATTTTGAAATAGCTTGTCTGAAACCAATGCAG
Source organism: Protomyctophum bolini (assembly GCF_963924005.1). Lineage (NCBI taxonomy): Eukaryota > Metazoa > Chordata > Actinopteri > Myctophiformes > Myctophidae > Protomyctophum > Protomyctophum bolini. The sequence continues at coordinate 17,716,644 of NC_137885.1, read as the reverse complement.
TGGACAGACGGACAGACCAGCAAATGAAGTGACTGACCAACAACATTACCATCCACGGGCCCCCGTGCTGCTAGAATGAAAAACACATAGGGAGCGCCGCCAGTCATTAATGACGACCACATAATTGCAACAACATCTCCGGTCCATTTCTGTGTGCAGACCTGCGTTGAAGATCTCGTCTCCTCTTTCTCAATTTCCTGTCTCTGTACACTGTCTGAAGGCAAACAACAAAAACAACACACACAATTTACTCAGAATGCCTAATTGCCTATGGGCTCTTGACAGCAACACACAGCCATTTCAGATTGAAATTCATCAACACTGATACAATCGTATACAATTCAATAATAGAAACGAAGAACCCTAGCGTCCTTATTCTGGGCATATCGTAATAGGTGAACATATGGCAAAACTAGCAGCTCTACAAGCAATCTTCACTACTTGACGTGCAACTATAAGTTTAGGGTTCAATTGGCAAATAAAGAAATAACAAGGGTAGCGTATCACTAAGGATAAATACACGCCAGCGTGTGCACTGCTAAATGGGTGGACAAAAACAGTGAGAACACCAGCAGATGATGTGCAAATCATCTTTACGGAGAATGGAGAACAGCAGCTGACATAATGACGGAGGCAGCAAGGGACAGGGAGAGAGAGAGAGAGAGAGAGAGAGGGGGAGAGAGGGAGGGGAGGCATATCTGATGGGATGTAAGTCTTAAGCTCTGCTCTCTCCGGGGACAGAGCTCATTGCCTCATTGCAAAAAAGCCTCCATTAATTGCCCGGCTCCCAGTTCCCACAGATGGGGTGGAGGGAGGTATGGGGGCCGGCTGGCTGCCCTTCCTCCTCCTCCTCCTCTGCATGGCCCTGCGTGCCCCCATCATCCACCTAACGGGGCTCGCCTCCCCCGTCGCCCTCATCTGCCAAGCCGGCACTTCCAGCTGTTGCACATTCCAGTGCGTGGACCTCCCACGCCCACACGCAGTCACGCACCCCGTGACATTTGGAGGCCTGAAAGCTGCTGCTATATCTCCCGTTCTTCCCCCCCGTAAGCTGCACATTCACAAAGATCCGATATCGGTGTGAACCGGCGTTCTCGTGCACTCTGCAGCGCCCCGGCTGCCTGTCAGCAGAGCCACGTATGGAAGATGAACTGTTGGAGGTGTGGAAACTAGAAGACTTTGTTCATTTATCATTTCCTAGTTTGAAAATATAATAGAATATTATTATTAATCCTCACAAGCGTAGCATAAGTATAGGCAGCCGCAGAAGGATTAATATTGTGATTATAATTTAGCAGATTCTCTATAATATATAATGAAACTATGCATATACACTATAGAGTGTTATGACTACATAAAATGCTATGTAAATTACATAAATTGAGCCTTTGCATATGCCTGTAAGGTCGTCGAGGCTAGGGCAAGTGCTATGGGCTAAGAGATGGAGTAGAGGTTTTCAGATTACGATGGAAGATTGGGAGTGAGTCTGCAGTTCGGATTGCAATGGGAATTGGTGGGAATGATTAAATGGAATCATCGGGCTGCTCCAATATACAGTACTGTACCTGTGTGCAAATATTTTGTAAGACAATAAGGTGCAATATTTTCTTAAGCTGGTGGAGATCTTAATTTGGACCTAGAATCTTCTGGGCTCAGAAATAACTAATAAAATAATAAATGTATAAATTATTTATAAATATGTTTATAAATTATACATTTTAGGAACAAAATGTAACAAAAAAGAAAATCCAGAATTGTGTTAGGAAACCAGCTGTCTGAGACATCCCAGTACAATGAAGTATTTAGTCAGCCAGGCATTACGTCAGATTTTCTGCTCAGGGCAGATTTATCGTCTAAACTGAATCGGAGGTGGAAAAAAAGATTTTGATCTAATATCTGCCATTTATGAAGGCTATGATGATACCAGAACACTTGCTTCTGGTACGTAAACATGGGATTACAATACATACAAAGAACTCAACACGGTCCTGTCCTCTGTAACAGAACTCTTGCTGCTCAGAAACTCTAATAACAGTGTGGCTTCTCTGACATGACATCACGAACACGCATGGGAAATGTGTTGATCCTTCCCCTTCCATCCTTCCTCTTCGATGTCTCCCTTTTGACTGATACCTGTCCATTCAAATTCTAGACGGGCCTGCCCCAAAGTTATTAGTGCAGCCGCGCCCGAACAGGCTGGAAAATTAAGATCTTACCCCCCCATGCCAAAGCATCAGCGCTCGCCCAGCAGTCTGCTGTCACCCAGGCGGCTGCGTACACGCGACCTCAGGCGTCTTACTGGTCTAGGATCAAAGCTAAACCATAGAACCTATCATCTAACAGTAGAATATCCCGCCCATTTCTTTTTTTGAGTGGTGCAACCACTCCTACAATCAGCAATGTCCATGTACCTACCTGTGTGTGTACCTGTGCACATGAGCCTGAGTATGTTACTGATTTATACCAGTAGGGGGCGGCAGAAACAGAGGGAGGGGTAGTGCTGTGTAATGAGAGAGAGAGAGAGAGAGAGAGAGAGAGAGAGAGAGGGGGGGGGGGGGGGAATTGCACCACTCAGTTCACACGTGTGTGAATTTTTTATATAATAATCTTTACATTGAAACTGTACAATGACATGACATCTGTCTAGTACATAACATGCTATCTAAATGACATTTTAGCGTTTGCATAAGCCTGCAGGCCTACTGGCAGTGTACAGTACACAAGAGATTTGGCACGGATTGGTCCGGCAGTTCGCAAGATTATCTGGAGTAGGCTATACAACTTTTCAACTCTGTTAACAATATTTGATCACATACTAGTCATTTGTTTTCCCATGCTCCTTTTTGTTTTCAACTTTAGTATTAATTTAGAAAATAACTGCTATACGTTCAGGTGCGAGTGGTTTTAGGTTTATCTCTTCTGCCAATTAGAATGGCTGGGAGGGTGAGGGACCATGCAATGCCCTGCCCAATGGCACTGAATCAAAACCTGTTCAAAAGGACAAATTGGCTGTTGTGATCGAATCTATCAAGGCAATGACATCTGTGATGTTGGCAACTTGAGAAAGAAGAGGTTATGTAACTTTGTAATTATATTATATACAGTATATATATATATACACACACACATCGTATACACGATATATACAGTATATTTACATAGTGTATACACATGTGTATACAGTGTGTACAGTATTCAAGTGGTTTGCCACTTGTTTAAAAAAGCAGGTGGCTTGCACACATCCAGTTCCTGGCTGGTGCTGGACTAAGGTAGATACGTATAGTGAAGAAAGTAGTCACAGGCACACAGGCTTTGCTGATCATCTGATGAAGGCCGTTCACGGACGAAACGTTGTGTATTTACTAATGGGGTTTTAAATACAATAAAACACTTTGCCACTTGCACTGCCAGCATGCACAGTCATAGAGGATACATACAACTAAGAGATGTGCGACGCTGCTCACACGCATAATGAAATATTCATTCATAGATTTGTTATGAAATGTTATCCACTTGAACCCCAGCATTCATATTCGAAAATATATGGATATTCTAAAATAGTCGAAGAGCTCGTAACGTGTCGTCCAAGTACAGAGCCAAGTTAGCCAACTCACTTCCAGTTTACATAGTCTAGTTTAGAGGGAGGTTAAGTGGTTATAAGTGGGGCGACATTTTAAGAAAAACTGCATGTGGCAGGAATTTTGTACCTCATTTGGGAAAAAAAGCCATAATGATCAACACTGTATACTCACACATAAACATCGTGATATCACGTAATTCAGAACTACTTCTTTAGTATGCAGTGGTCCTTTCAACAAAAATATAATTTTACTAAATGAAACCCACAGTACGAACTTCAGGTTTTTGTCTCAAAAACAGGTATTCAAAGTATGCATTCAGAGCGAGAAGGAGCCTGCTGTATTTCAAACAAACGTCAGTGTACTATATGAATATAGATGACTAACCTCTCCGTGGTGCATTCCATACGGTCTGAGTCCCCCCTAACCCCCCCTGTACCTCTCTGCGATGCTTCCAATGCATTTCATCACAGCGAGATGACACTGACCTGGACGGGGGGGCAGTGTTTATTTCGTCGACTAATACTATGACAAAACATGGTCGTCGACTATACCCTTTTTCACTGACGAAGACTAAATGGAAACTAAATGAAAACTAAGCTAAAATGTTAGGAAGGGACTAGTGGACAAGCGATCCGGAATAAGTCATTTCACACTTGGTTGCATGCTGAAAATGGCAGATCTACAAGCTTATAACGTGTCGGAGCGTGCCAAAATACATTTTAGTCGACTAAATCAACTGTAGATTTAGTCTACTAAAATCTTATGTGGTCGACAAAAACATTCCAGGTGACTAAAATGTGACTAAAACTTAATGAAAAACTATTCAAAAGACTATGACTAAAACTAAAATCTAAATTTCCTGTCAAAAGCAACACTGCAGTGATGGAAAGTAATCAAGTGCATGCACAAGTATTGTACTTAAAGGTATCGGGTAAGTGATTTTCTTTGGTTGAAATAAGTGTTTAAAAGCTCTATTGTTCAGTAACGGTAGTCTCCATGTCTCTCCAGCTTTTTATTAAAAAGAAAATGTACTTTCAGGTCTGGATACCAATTTTATTCAATCACGATATAGAACGCAGTCAGGATACAGATTAAACAAGTGGAATTGTAAGTGATGACACAAAGAAATGAAAAGACAAATGTATTGTCCGTTTATTAACCCATTTAGACCGTATGACGTGTGGAAACGTCATAACTAATCCAACCGACGGATTGCTAGGATGTAGCGCATTTTCATTGATATCAAACGAGAGAAAAATATTCAGATTTTCTTTAACTCTTTTTTTTTGGAGTTGGCCTCTCCTTCTGCACAATACTCCTTGCTCTTTGCACACGTCCCTGTATACGGCTCAGAAAGAATGCCTCGTATCTCCTAATCTAAGGAGCTCTCCGAGGTTTTGACCAGATGGATATACTAATCTCTTCATTTTTGACTTCTCTCGTTCAAAATATGAACGATGGATTATTACGCGACTTTATTGTAATGATAGCGAGGTAAACATTTCTCACGTTTTTTATCCTTTTACAGAGTAAAAGCGGCCATATCTGCACGGCACCCCGAGCTGTTATTTTGAAAGAAATCCCAGCGCTGATTGTGATTGTGTTAAAGAGATGGAGAGACAGGGAGACCACTGTTACTGAACAAACACTCTAATGCAATGATTACTATCAGAATATAGTGATTTAACCTTTAACCTTTTAACAAAAAACATTTTGTTTAAACCAAACAATATCACTTAATTACAAAGTACAAATTTGAGGATTTTCTTTTTTACTGTACTGGAGTATTTACATTTCCAGTACTTTAATTGAAAGGCAAATGTACTTCCAATCAATACCAGTATTATCTGAAACGGGTAAAAGTACTTTTACTTTTGGTAAATACATGCCGACACCAGATGGCTTCACTCAGGAGCCAGTGCCAGCATAATGCACGGAAAGAAGACTCTCTAGAGAGCCGTGAACTCGCTCGGTGAACTGGAAGTGCATCTTCCAATTCATAGCTTCACTCCTACAAAGAGATTCTATGTAAAGAGACGACAGTCCTCAAATATCTGGAATCACCACTAGATAGCGCAGCGGACTGCGGTAGTGCTGCCGGCATCACTCCAATATGGCAGCAACGCTTTGTCTATGTAACGCCTCAAACACGCACGTAAACACGCACGGTTGCTCATGCACGCGCACACATGCACCCTTACATTCTGAATGAATATGTTACTAAGTTCTGCTTTGAGCCATTAAATAAATACATATGAGAGTAGAATAGGATTAAAACAAGTTCTTGTTTTGTACAGCATGACTTTTTCATGTTTTTTAAAGCAACCGGAAGTTACGTCATCACTACAATATGGCGGAGGCACTTTTACTATGGGACTTAATGGGAGTGTCGCCTCTTTGACTCCTAGTCTATCAAGACAGACTGTTGACTCACACAATTCAAGGAAAAGAGGACGATGTTTTTCCGTAATTCTTTGACGATGGGTTCTCAGATTGCTTCACTCCAGGCCGTCATCTGCCCATGTAAACATCAGTTCATTACTCGCAAAGGGCGTATTAAAGTTGTATTAAGCTCTAAACATCATCCTTTAACTATATTTTGATGACTATACTTTTTTACTTTACTTACTCAAGTACATTTTGAATACTGGACATTTACTTATAACACAGCTATATTGTGTTATGCCCATGTACCCGTCTAAATACTTCCTTAATGTCAACGAAGTCCACACTCACAACACCAAAGGGAGTTCAACAAACCACGTGCAAACCAGATTCGGCTCAAACAAGGGATTCAATTAATTTCGCTCCTATGGGGGGGGGGGGGCAGGAGCAGGGCATGTCAACAGACCCAGGTGGGGGAGGACGGTTCAGTGCGTCAATGGATGTGAGTTACAGAGCCACCTGGTATTTACCTACCGCGCAACACCTATGGGCGCATTCCAAACGATGCGCGTGTGATTCGAGTGAACAGCCGGATTTGTGCTCGTCGCGAGCCGGTGTCGCGCAACGCGGAAACAGCAGATCTGCAAGCTCGCAACCTGTCGCAGCACGACACGCGGTGAGCTTGTAGATCTGCTGTTTTCAGTGTGCGCGATCAAGTATGAATCCGGCATAATAATGTGCATATACACGGCAAGGCACACATGCACATCTGCGCATACAGGCCGGCAAGGCATGCGTGCCTATGTTTACAGTGTGTGTTTTTGCACACGCGTGTGTGTTTGGGTTCATGGCCGTGGGCCTGAGCGTGTGAGCCGCAGCATGACGCCTCAGGGAGTCGCAATGAGACATGACTCTCCGATTATTAATGACCGCTACCAATGGTCCATGAAGTCCAGGGACAGATGGATGGGAGGAAGGATCATATTTCATCAAATAATTCTCCCACGTTTGCCCTTTTACCTCACACGACTACACAAATGAGCATATACTGTACACACACACACACGGGAGAGACGTGCATGTACACACGCACCCAGAGAGAGAGGGAAGTTGGGAGAGGAGAGAAAGAAAGATACTGTAGACAGTGTAGAGGGAGGGAGTGAGGGAGAGGATGGGAGAAAGAGAGAATTAAGAGAGGGGGCAAGAAAGTGGATTGAGAAAAAGTGTGTGTGTGTGTGTGTGTGTGTGTGTGTGTGTGTGTGTGTGTGTGTGTGTGTGTGTGTGTTGTCAGACAGCCAGACAACACATTTAATGAGGTTAGGGGGTAAATAGTGCATTTATATATCGCTTTTTATCCGAGGTGCTTTACATAGATTGTGCATTACATTCATACATCGATGGCGGGGGAAACCATGCAAGGCACCAATCTGCACGTCGTGAGCAATCAGGGGTTCAGAGTCTTGCTCAAGGACACTTCCACACTAACTCTGCGGGAGCCCGGGATCGAACTGGGGAACTCACGGCTGCCATCTGGCTGCTCTACCGGCCACTATACCCCTGAGCCACTGCTGCAGGGTTTTAACGTGGTATTGCAGGTAGGATACAGTGGCTCTTGTTCAAATGGGTGTGATAGTAGTATTATAATCACTTATTATCTGCTGGTGACAAGTCTGAACGAAGACATTAGAGCATTAGTGCATTTAAACCAATGTTGTACCGATACAAACATAACATTATGAACTTCCATGCAGTTGCACGCGCACAGTCGCACACACACACACACACACACACACACACACACACACACACACACACACACACACACACACACACACACACACACACACACACACACACACACACACACACACACACACACACACACACACACACACACACACACACACACACACACACACACACACACACACCGTAAACAAACCTGCAGGCAAATGTCGCAAACACAAACATAAAGACAGACGGAGAGAGGAGAGAAAGATAGACTGACTGATGGTATTCAGAGATGACAGGGATTTAGAGAGCATGGGGGGAGAGAGAGAGAGAGAGAGAGAGAGAGATTATTGGGAGAGAGGAGACCCCCAGTAGTCCCACAGTTCCGGGAGTGTCTTGTTGCCGCAACGATTAGTTCAGGTTAAAGTAGCGATTTAGACCCAGGACCCTGCACTGTTAATCTAGCACAGCTGCATGAAAACACACACACACACACTCTCTCTCTCTCTCTCTCTCTCTCTCTCTCTCTGTCTCTCTCTCTTGGGGACAATGACTTCAATTCCTTCCATATCCCCGAACCCTGCAACCTATAGCCTTAACCCTACAGCACTGCAGACACATTCCTAATGAAGCTACATTCCAGAACTGTATTTATTGTCCATGTTCACACTCGGTGTCGGTCCATCTAGTGTCTGTAACTGAAGATGATGCCTGCAATACTGACACTTGCCACAAGAAAGCACTATGGAGGCAGTGACTGGCTAGTCCACTTGTATTCAGCTACTGCAGGACACCTGGTGTCACCTGTCTAAATAGCAGCTAGTAGCTTATAATAAAACACAATATATTTAGGAACCTAGCACTGGAGCTGAGGGTCTAGTCCTCCACTTCACTTTTATGTTTCCCATAAAAGTGGCTAATAACTATGTTATTGTTTCATATTCTTGGCTTCAAGCACAACCTATCTCAAACCCTCACCCTAAACCTAACCTCCCACGGGGCAGAACACCTAAACCTAACCCATGTCTAACCAATGACTAGTCTAAGTATGCACCCCAATGAAAGATGATGAAATGCCGCCATCTGCTGTTTGCAGTATGTAATGCAATGTAAGGTGGTAAAAGGAGAAGAAATCCACTTTGAGGCAAATACATAGACCCAGTGACCCACACAAACTCCTTAATTATCAGCTTCTCTTTATATTATTAAGTATGAAAGTGGCTTGAGGTGACAGAAATGAGGGAATGCACTGACAGACAGACAGTACTGTATAGACAGACTTGAAGCCTTTAAAGAAATGAAACAGCGCTTCTAAATTGGTTTCATACTGTCCATGTTTACCATGCAGTCGTGTCGTGCCCCAAAGTCTATAAGACCACACAACGTTCCTCTATGGACGCCGGTGTCTGTGGACCGTGCCAGAATATCAGTCATGTCCCATCTCTCCTCTACAGAGTGAGGAATAAAATAATGCCGCCCTGCGTGACATCTTGGCAGATTTGTCTGAGAAATTAAATCACCAGCAGCGCCACTCTGTTTGCCTCTTCACCCTCTCTCTGGTCGTCATTCTCGTACCCTGTGGTATTTTGAAGTGGTTGTTTTATGTTTTGGCAAGGACAGCGGCGCTGCCGGGGCATTTTCATACGAGAGGGTGTCAGACGGATTAGCTTGGTTTCATCCCAAGTAGCATTAAATAAGACAGGAGGGTCTGGATAAAGCCAGACAGACAACCCATTCTTTGTTATGGAGGCAATTTGTTTGTGCGAAATGCAGCTGCAATGGAAGATTATGTGAAAAGCTGCGTGCCACGCATGCACATGAATACCGCCAGCAGAAAAAATAAACAAACTAATTACACTTCTTAACTAGAGGTGTCTGCCAGGTCAGGCAAGTTATTGTGGCCTCCATGGTGGCATGTCATTATAGCCGAACATATTGAGAGAAGTTCAAACTGGAAATTTGTGGGAAAAAAACATCATATGACAAAGTAATATCAAATATGGCATTATAGATATGCGCTTACCAGGTCTGTTCAATTAAATCACAGTGTAAGAACTGGCACTGTGTTTCGGTTTGAATTTGGGAGGTCAGAGGACCAGAAGTAGTGGACTGTATTCATGAGGACATGTAGGAAGAAACATGTATTTATTTAGTTGTTACTCTCATTTAAAGCTCACAATAGTCTAATGATTATCTTCTATTATCATGCCAACTGACATAATAATATTTTAACAGAATAAAGTATAGTCATTCTCCTGTTTCTGTTGCACGCCCTCCCCACTCGTCTTTCTTTGTCTCGGGCTCTCCGCCTCTCACCTGTCAGTGACGAATGCATTCGGCTGGAGGCTGCTTCCAGTGGGATGTGACATTCAAGTCAAGTGGAAGAGGCTGGCTGTAAACCCTGTCTGTCAGGCTCACTGCTAGGGTTACATTCCAGGACAGAGGAGCCTGGTTACTGTACACAATGATGCATGAACGCAAGAAGAATCCCTCGCAATCCCAGCAAGACAGGGCCCTGTACCATCTGGGGTAGATAAAAGGCAAACCGCGGGGCGCCCGCTGGCCTATCGGTCCAGGCGCATACCACATAGGCACATGCCTGAGAGCGTGTCACGGGTTCGAGTCCAGAACTCTCTGAGCTCCGAATGCGATACATTGACACTGAGAATTTGACTTTGTATCTGTGATTATCAATGGACAAAGGAAAGATGTGCCGTGTTGCATAGGCTCTGCCCACTGAGTAGACTGCTTCTCTTCGGTCTGATATCAGCATACTTTTGCACAACAGTCGGTCTTAAAAATAAACACAGTACTGTATACTGAATGTCAGAGAAGATCTTGATGTCCTATAGTCAAGTCAAATTAAATGAGTGTGAATGAGCGTAAAGGGACAACAGTAATAATAGTGAGATAGTACAATATTGTATTGTCTGTCTCCCACGTATAAATTATGTATTTTGCATAGTTGCTCCCCCTACACAATACCACTCACTACAGTCAACTGGTAGTCGGAATAACCATCAGCCACAACTCTGTGGCGTAAACAACAACAACCACAACTCTAGACTGCCATAACAACTCTATGCTGGCCAGGCCTAAACATCAACCACGAGTTCAATGGTGGAATCGCTGGTCGGTAAATCTGCTAGTCAATAAAAAGACGAGCTGTCCTCACAGGCACAATGTAATCCCTTCATCCAACTCTTATGTCATTCCTCAGTGTCGTGGTGATGGTCTTAAGTGGTTCCATGACCGCCCTAATTCTTGGCAGCTGGCCAGCTCTTGTGGCTGATACAGGCATGGTGCCCCGTTTGGCCCACCATGGTGGAAATGATTTAGCACAAACTTCCTCCATAATGTCGCTCTCACATTATCTCCCAAGCCCATTGTATGGTGCCGCACAAACATGCCCCCGAAAAATTTGGGAAGAATGAGATGGAATCTCTGCTTTGGGTTGAGGATGGTTCAGCCAAAGAAAAGCTAAAAACATACAAAGTTTGAGAAGCAACAGAGAAAGATTTATTTGTAAGGCAACGCTACGGCTTGGGAATTCTAATGGACAGTTTCCCAGTAAAAGCACCGCTGGCTGTGTGTGTGTGTGTGTGTGTGTGTGTGTGTGTGTGTGTGTGTGTGTGTGTGTGTGTGTGTACGTGATATACAGTATCAAGTGATGGTGGCAGGCCTGGAAGAGGAAATTACCTATATCTATGAGTTTGTAAGTGGTTTAAAGTGCTTAAAACAAGAGATCATGGTTCAAGATTCATGGTCGATCAAAACATCATATTATCTGATCATTAAATACATGGGTGGACGTCACAAACTTAACATGCCATAGAGACCACATTGAACTAGATCTATGATAGTCGCAACTCGCAAATCATATACTTTGACATTGTACGACAAAGTATAATATTGCTTAAGTGGTTAACTCGTAGTAAGCACCCACTGTAGGACCATTGCCACTGGACGGCCACAGGTTTTGTCCCAAAACAGCCATGTGTCTCCTTGCTCAAATGGACCCCTGTCTGCTCATTCATTGTGAGATGTGGGCATCGTCAAAATATCTAAAATAATAAGTGTAGTCAAAAAAAGAGCTGAATGGGGAGGATATTCACAACACGTGGTATCACTACCCTCATCTCAGTGTAGCAACAGTTACCCAAACCACTTCAAAGCCATCTTTGTCAGCAGCTGGGGAAACATTACATTCCCCACTGTCGGAGATTAATTATTCAATGGCTATTTGAGACTGGAGATCTGATAATAGTGGCTGAAAGAGCGAGCCAAAACATCCTCTCACCTCTCAAAATCAACTTGTACCCACGTCTTTATACTTCCTGTGTACTCACGAAATTGCTTCATAATATTGGACAAAATTACAGAAAGGCACCACTACTTCCGATTTTGGATTGGAATTTGATTTAAAGTATTTGTTTGTATCCAAAGATTCTACATTTTGTCTTTTTGCCATTAGTAAGAGGCACTTCTGCCAATAACTCATTAACTAAAAACAGGATTTGTCAAGGTAGGACAGGTAAAACGGTGCAGACAAGAGGATTACAGCAGTTTTAGGCCTACAAATGAAAATCAGAATATGGAGTTAACCTTACTAAGAACCGTCCTCAAAGCTGCGTACAGAATCTACAGATAAGAAGGAGTACCTCGACTTTGTCTGAGAGAGTTAAACTAGTGGGAAGTAGACACTCCAAGTGTCCTATAGACTCCCAAGCTGTGGAATGACCTCCACCTTGGCTTGCAGTCTATGCATGTTGGTTCCAGGTATTTAGATAGACATACTGTATACTGGTAAGAAACAAACAAACAAGCGGGTGCACTTCCTCTGGATGCCTTTTTGTTTATTCAGTGGGTGCTCAGCTATACATTATACAACTAAGTTCAAATACCACGGAAGTGGAAAAAGCGGCACTATACGAAATGAAGGATGCAAGACTGGCTCAGATGCATTGAGAACGCCAACGCATTTTGGCCTCAGCCTTCCTCAGAGCAGATTAAAAATGTTAGTGGGGAGAAGGAAGAAAAAAGTGTAATTTCACTCATTTCAAAATCTTTCAAGCTGAATATACTTTTGTTGTTTCCATCTGATATTTCAAACTACAAACAGTACTGATTTGAAGCTCTGGAGATTATTCTTAAAGTCCCAATTCAAAGTTATTTTCAACTTTCCGTCACCACCATACTTATCTGCCATCGGTCTCATGCCGGTATGTGTAAATCTACCATCTATACAAACTCGTTCAGAATATAGATAGATATGACCGTCATTTCTATGCTCAAATACTCTGGACCTTAAACAGCAAAGAGAGAAGCTAAATGCTAATGAGCCCGGCATGCTAAAACAGAACCGAGCCAGACGTGTTTGCCAGCCATGCCCAAAGGGCTGGATTCCTGCTCATAAGTACCCTTTTACACCATAATGAGCAACAGAGGAGGAACCTACAGTACATCTGCCTTGAAAAGCAACTGCCTTCATTGCCTTTAGGTGCATTAAATGTGTGCTTATCATTTGTATGTTTCATGTCCGTTTTAATTGACAAATTATTCACCACATCAATCATTTCAAAGAATTAATAATACAGTGGATTATCATGAAAACGTACTCCTGATAACTCCAGGATGTGCTACGACTCATCTTGTTGAACTGCAGTACATGTGCAGTGTGTTAACAGTATTTCATAAAAGAAACAAAACAACTGTTTGCTTTTAAACTGTTTGCTTTTAAACTGTCTGCATCTAAATCACATCCACATAAGATGACTTGTCTGTCGTCGTTACGGGTGGCTTACAAACAGTGCAGTACAGTAATTTCCCCGAAGCCAAGCAGACGACAGACGCCGTTAACATTCGTCGCAATTAAGATGCCTAAAACCCACAACACATCAAAATGTCAACGGGCAAATATAGCTATAATAAAATGCAATGAGAACAACTGTGATGGTAGAGACATGAGTGACTCGTGTTCATACAGGTTTGAACCAGCTGTGCAGTTAGGAAATAACCCATATTATTTATACACCATATTTGATCCGCTAGTGTAATTATACCATAAGATTCCCCATTACATCTGCTGCTTCATTTCCGATGTATGCTGTAGGTGAAAGGGTTATGTGCATCACTACGGAAACAGCTGCAAACAGCAGCTTTTGTTTGGCCAAACACGTGACGTAGGTTGGTGGGGAATGGAATTGATATTACATCAATCTTGTATTATTAGTACTTATGGGCAGCTGTAGCCCATTAGGTGGGTACCAGGTAGAGCTGCATCTTTGAGTAAGACACTTAACAGCGCCTCCTTGTGGTGTCTGCAAGTGTGTGTGTGTGTGTGTGTGTGTGTGTGTGTGTGTGTGTGTGTGTGTGAGAGTTTTAAAAGATTTTTTTTTGAGTGGTGCAACCACTCCTACAATCAGCAATGTCCATGTACCTACCTGTGTGTGTGTACCTGTGCACATGAGCCTGAGTATGTTACTGATTTATACCAGTAGGGGGCGGCAGAAACAGAGGGAGGGGTAGTGCTGTGTAATGAGAGAGAGAGAGAGAGAGAGGGGGGGGGGGGGGGGGGGAATTGCACCACTCAGTTCACACGTGTGTGATTTTTGTTTTTTTAAAGGTTTGAACAAAGAAACAGTTTATCAATTAAGAACAATTTTAAAAAATCAATAGAATTTCAAACATAAAAATGGACAAATCTAATACACTTGTTTGGGTCCGGGACAAACATCTCTCTTTTGGGTATTTCTTTTTTGCTAAAATGTTTGGGAATCACTGGTTTAAGCCATCTGAGCAGCCATGTGCTGGGTGAAGTAGTAAAATAAATTTCCCCTCCCCCAGGACATAATTCCCTTATCCCACTTTTCGTCCTACAGTAGGTAGGGATGCACCGAATGGGACATTCTTGGCCGAAACCCAATATAATTCTATTATAAAAAAATTGCATTTATATAATATGCATTTCTTTTGCCACTATTCGACCTATAGTTTCAGTGACCGAATATTCGTTGCATCCCTAATCTTACTGTAGGTCTCCAAGTTGGATATTGTATTTTACTGGCTGTAAAGCTTTGCAGACAGCAGCATGTACAGTATGTTGTGGTCCAACATACTTCTGATGATAGGATATTGGTTTACTTATGATCCTAGATGACTATTTCTATGCATTTGATGTATTACCTTGTTGTTGTTCTTGCTTACTGCAAGTCGTTCTGAATTAAGAGCATCTGCTAAATGCCAACATGGTAAATTGTAAACGCACAGGATGCAGCATCTCTGTTCCCAGACAAACAGGTGGAGAAGGGGGACTTTTCTTTTGTTTGTCAAGGGAAATAAAACATCTGTTCCTTGTAATGTAGGGCAACACGGTCAGAGAAACTCATATGCGAGTAGAGATAAGTTGCATTCTCCAGAGAGTAGGACCTCATGTTCAAGCCACACCAATACCAAAAGAATCTACTGAAATGAAACATTTTTTTCCCAAGCCCGAGGCAGCCCAGAGGCACTTTGGTTTGAAAGGAAAAAGGTCATCCATCGACCCTCCTCTGTCGTGACTGGTTTTGACATAATGTCCACAGTAACAAAGACTGATTATGGTGGATCCCCGTAAATCATGTCCATGCCCGCACCCACACAGTTTAATAATCTTCTGGGTGGCTGTAAACAACCATCCTCTCTGTGGACACTCTGTGTGTTGCATGTCTGTTTCTGAGGGTGTGGTCAGGAGGTGCACACACATCCCAGTACAGTACAGTACATGTAACGGGTGCTTGAACAAAAGAAATAAACTGCAAAAGAAGGAGAAATCAGGAGCGCTGCCTGCTGCAACGAGAAATGTTCCATATTCATCATTTGAACACTTTGGCCCCATGGGCTTAACGAAGAGTTTGATATCAAACCATTCCTGTAAATAGTTCTAATCTATTATTGGTGTTGTCCTTTGTTATTACATAGAACTGACAGTGCATGTGCAGGCTACTCTCTGTATAGCTCAGAGAGCTGTTTCTACACTTTGGTCGGGTTGTGCATATACGGGTTCTTGATGCTTGTATTTTTCTTCCCCTGGTGGCCACATAAGGATACTATTGGCTTCTTCATTTGTTTTGACTGTCGCATTGCCAAGTTCAACCCTAACTTGGGGCTATGTCCCCGGGTGTGCTTACTTAGTGTTGATGTGTATCTGCCCACTTTGCTACCTTTATATATACTGTACCTGTCTGTCTTATGCGCTGCTATTCAGTATACCTGACGAAGGCCACAGAGGCCGAAACGTTGTATATCCGTTTTCTGCTCTGGTGGTAATAAACGCTTTTGGGGAGCTTTTAAAACTGTGTGCAGACTTCTTCCTCCTTTTGCTGTATCTGAAAGTGCACTGCATATGTCTGTCCAGTGTCCACTGGTGTGTATGTGCATGACTGCACATGCCTGCATGTCCAGAGTATCTATCTGTATGCATGGTGCAGATGTTTGCAAATTGCAACTATACAGTAAATGCATCTATAATACAGTGAAGGATTCAGGGATGGGTCAGGGTGCTATAATCTGCTATTAGTTTAGCACTCAGGGTGTAAATTAAAAAACAGACCGGGGTGACGGGGTCCAAGCTGCTTCAACAGGAACAGGAAACAAAAGGCAGATGAAGTCAGGCGAGGAGATGAAGAGAGCAGTCTGTTTCCCTTTGGAGGGAATGACAAGCCCCGAAGAAGGGAAAATCTGAACTCACCGCAAATCACAACCCTGTAGGCAAACGCGCTCTCTCTCACACACACACACACACACACACACACACACACACACACACACACACACACACACACACACACACCTCTCACCCCCATACATACCAAACACACAATCACATCAACTTGCACTCACAAGCCCATTCAGCATGCACACATACTGTACTGTACACATGCACAAATTGGCACTCATGTCTGTCAGTGCATTAAGGCTGGCTCCTGCATGGAATTGTCAGTAAAACTTTAGAAGAGGTTTAGGTTATATCCAATTCAAGAATGTCAATCATTGTTGCGAAATACTTCAGATGGAGAAGGTCAATATACTACTCATCCATATCCAATTTAATTAGGTCCCAGTGCACCTGGCCAGATGATGAAACAGAACATCAACTTCAAAGAGAAGAAAGTAATTGAGAAAGTAATTCATTTTTTCCAATTCCAAAAGACAAGTCCAGGCATTAGGGCGGCTACAAACCACCTCATCCCTCAAAAACCAAGCGCCGCTGAGATATCAATATCAGGCGCTTTCCTATCATCATCATCATAATCGTCAAATCAATAAATCAACAATCATGTATTCAACCTGATCTCTCAAGTCTATTTCCGTTGAGTGAACACGTGCAACACTGTCGTTTAAAATCATGTAATTAATACAAGCAAGTTGCAGATGACAAGATGTTTCTTTTCCTTTCTCAAAACATTGCACAGCAATAGGCTATTTGCCCTAATTAGTCCTGCATGCGCAATTTATCCTTTGCAGCTAGTAGGCCTACACATGCACAATAGGCTACACAAAAAAGCCTATGGAAAATGATATAACTGTAGCACAGTTTGTGTTTTAAAACACACACGTGTGAAGATACATGCATTTATACCTGGTTGCTGTGCATTTATCGGTGTGACAACGAAGAGGAGGAAAACGAGGGTCTGCGATCCGATTAACGACCACCACCTGTAGCGTTGATGCATGCTGCAATAAAGAGCCGAAATCCTTTCATATGAACGACTGAGAAGTTGTCGTCCTCCTCCGCGCGTCCGTCGGGCTGCTTGCAGACAGTATAGAATAGATCCTGACCTCTCGTGTACCTGCCAGTGCTGCCTGTAGTACTGTACTACTGTACTGTATGTGAACTCACTCAAGGCTGCAGCAATGAGGCGCAATTGAGTCCAAGCGCTCCAATAATTCTACAGTAGGCTAAACTTGCGCGGAGTGCTGCTTGGGGCAAAGATATACAATATTGAATGAACTTGAACTTTGTGAGGCGACGACTTATATACCCCCCCAGGGTCCTAATTAAAGGGTTGTAAAAATTACTGTCAATCTTATTCCAAGTGATTGATTGTTACTAGAAGACGATATTAGCGCGCAGTAGGCAGGCCTATAGGTCTATACTTTCCGGGGCATTTGAGTTAAAATTTCTGACAAGCCTTTGCGATCGAGATTTAAAAGCCGTGGGATTGTGTGCCTCGGGGCGGGGCAAAGTGCAGAGAATCACAACACACACGCGCTCACACGCATGGGCGCGCGCGCACACATGGGCGCACACGCACACACACACACACACACACACACACACACACACGTGTTCTCTCTATCTCTCTCTCTCTCTCTCTCTCTCTCTCTCTCTCTCTCTCAAGGGCTCCATCTTAACTTATTTGCCATTTTTTACTATTTTGAAAATTTAAAATAGTTCAACTATAGCCGATCTACATCTACATGTTGTGAGCTTGTAGATCAGCAATTTGAACAATTTTAGCCCAGAGTCTCTAAAGGTTTAACACTTCATGTGACAGAGGCTTTACATTTAAGTCATGGCAGGCATATGGCAGTCATTGTGATACACAGAAATGTGCAATATTGCAGAGGGCATATAGCATCACATGTATTTGACTATATCCCTGTTCAGACTTGTTGGCTTATAGTAGCATATAGCACCTGTCTGAGGTCTGGCCCAAATACTGCATTCCATACAGAGAGAAAGGCTGGAGAATGACAGATCACACACATGCGCACGCAGCAGCAGCAAGACAAATCCCCAGCTCCCATGACATAACCGGCATACAGTATCAAATTTATATATCTGTCATTTGAGTACCGGTAAGCTAACATTTTCCAAGTATATCTATTTGAAGACATTAAGTCGCTGCATCATGCACTGTGAGCTTGTCAAAGTCATCACGGCCGTTTGTCCGGAGGGCCGGGGCACATGGTCACATACAGTACATCACTACATACACACAATAGAATAGATGCAGGGCATGCAGAAAGTCATAACTTGCTTTCATTTCCAAAACAGTTTGCTGAATCTAATCCATCTTTGTTTTTCACAGCGCAGTGAGCCAAGCTAAGTAGGCCTAAATATCAGTGCCTTTTAATAGGGTCTGTCAGAACATGCCCATGAGCTCCTTTAAAGGAGGCGAACCATTACAATTGAACAGAAGAATCCTCCCTTTGACACAACTCTCCCTGTGGATGCAGAGTGTCTCTCTGAACTCCCCCCTCCCTCGTGCTCAGTTCTAATGTCAATCCTGCCTGTACATGTAAAAAGAAAGAAAAAAGGGTCGTTTTCCACGGTGATTTCACCACACTGCTCCGATATCCTGCCCTCGGCTGTGTTGCACTACAGGCCCTCCGTAGAGCTCCGACATTCCAGCCGTCGTCTTTGTTACCATATAGCTGTCAAGGACTCAGGAAGGGCAATTTCTGAGGTGCCACTTATGCGCTGTGCGACTGTGTGAGACAAAAACACCTGTCAGGGATAGCACCGCCACCATCAAGGAGATCAAACCTGGCGTTAAGTGGGAAAACATTTTGATTGACAAGACAAAGAGAGATGTTCACACAAGCAGACCCAAAGTTGAACACACGCTGTATACCAACGGGGGTTGAGAACATTGCATCGCAAATTCAGACAGACTACTAATTGTACTGTAAACTGATGTATTGCCTTTACTTTAACTATACAACTTTAACCACTTTGACAAGCTCGTGGTCACGTGTCGCATCGCGTTCCCACCCAGTGACATCACTGGAGTCAACCCTTCAGCCCAACTTTGGCAGCGTTTCAGTTTCAGAGACACACAAAAGACTCCTTAGTTGTATGCCGGCAAATGGAACATTCGCCCTACAGCAAATTATTTAATAATCTCGCAAATGATATATCATATATCACTAACAATGAGCACAAAAGTATAGCCCTCATTCAACACAAGTGACCACCAGTGTGAAGTATATGGGCCAAAGTTACAGTAACCAGATTATATTCTTCTTCTAATCCTGAAGAGAGCAGAGAAAGACGTGTTAAGAAGTGAAGAATAGATTTTTGTCTTTTCAGGACAAGGGAACACGCAGTAGCACATGGACATTAGTGTGAATCCTACCCTACTAGGTACTAGGATTCAGGATAGGATATGACAGGACAGCATGCGATAGACCATTACTAATACAGAAGGAAATTCTGTCATCATTGCAGCACCGCAGTACGGATGAAACGGTATAAACAATACAGAACCCTGTCCTCTGCCTTCTCTTCTCTCACGCCAACTAACTTCATGTCCTCTTTCACTACATCCATAAATCTTCTCTTTGGTCTTCCTCTATAGGCCTCCTGCCTGGCAGTTCCAACCTCAACATCCTTCTACCGATATACTCACTACTATCCCTCTGTACGCGTTCAGGTGTCTTCAGTCTGGCTTCTCTGGCTTTATCTCTAAAACATCTGACATGCGCTGTCTGACATGCACTGTCCCTCTGATGTACTCGATCCTGATCATATCCATCCTTGTTACTCCCAGAGAGAACCTCAACATTTTAGTCTCTGCTATACCTCCAGCTTTGCTTGTCTTTTCCTCAGTGCGACAGTCTCTAAACCATACATAGCTGGTCTCACCTCACCAGTGCACTGGCCATAGGACGTACCAGGCATATTCCCGGTGGGCCGCAACTGTAGGGGGCCGCTCAAGTTATACGATCATTATTTATTTATTTATTTTTGACTGGCAGGCAGGCCAATAGGCGGCAGACCACTGGGAGAGGTCCGGGCCTGCTGCCATTCTGCCAGTGCCATCACGATCATTTCACTGTACCTGTATCAGTGAGTGACAAATAAACCCTCTATCTTGAATCCTTTTGCCAGCATCATTCTTGTGAGAGCAACAAAAGGTTGTGTAGTTGTCCGTTGGTTTGTATCATTTATGTTCTGTAAAAGTGGTGGTATTAGGGCTTGTTTGTTAGCGGTTAGTATTGAAAATAATAAAATAAATAAATCAGGATTTCAAATCAAATATAGCAAAAATAGCATATCTACAAGCTCAACACATGAGCTTGTAGATCTGCTATATTTGATACAGAACAGAACAGTATATGCACTGTGGCCCTCTGGAGTGAGTGTGCAACTATATAGTGGCCCTCTCCAGCTTCAAAGTTGCCCACCCCATTGTGTATCAGGCACCAATAGGTAGGTGGATATGGCGGCGAAGGTAACAATTGTTTGCAGTCACCTCTATAGGCAGGCAGGTTTACCCCACTAAACCTCTTCTATGTGGCCGGGTTGCAAAGACACACATGCACACAGACACAGAGATACGTTCACCCACACAAGTGAAGTGAGGGTGCCGGCACTTGTGTTGTTCTTGGCAGAGGCGAGCCCTATATCTCATTCTGACAAGTGTTGTTTGACTGTGGCTGCTAATGCAACAGTACCTCATTACCTCCCCTCAGGCAAAACAAGGCTTCTTGAAGCTCGAGATGTTGATCCATGCAGTAGCTATATGAACAAAGGTCATCAGGTTGGATGCCAGGTTCTCCTTGCAATCTCCTTGATCAGTTCAATTGAGATCAGTTCAATTTAGTTCAGCATAATTCAGTTCCAATTTTATACTTAACACAATGGTTTATTGTTGGAAATGGTGGTTTGTATGCAGTGTAAAAATGTAAACAAAGAAACCACACATTACAACATTGTGTTAAATCGCTTCCCGTGCAAAAGAAAACAATGAACGTTGCCATATAATTCTCTCTAGATTAGAGCATTAACTAGTCTGTAACGTGCCTGATAAAATAGACCCCAGCTCCCTCCAAATTACTGCTTTTCCTTTGTAAATAATGTTGAGACTTTGATATAATCATGGTTGGTTTGGCTAGGGTGAGCATCTACACAGCAACTATACAGCAGAGTTTTTATCTGCCTTCCATTAGTGAAGAGCACACACTGAAATCCAATCACTCTACGCTCTACAGTATGAATCTGATTCCTACTACGGTTGTCATACTGTAGCTCCACAGATGTTGAGAGTGGAGTGGTCACTGTGGCTTGAGACCTTCAAACGGCACTAACCGGTATTGATAAATCATTACATCAATACCTTCATGTTAGCCGAGTACATCGTTTTCTTTCGAGCTGTAAATAATAGCTGTATGTAAAGTAGATAACCTCTTCATTTCTAGTCAATACATTTCTCACACTTGAGGGATTTGGACTTTCATTGTTAAATAATAAATATAGCACAAAAGAAAACCGGCGATATCCTGAATAGTAGAGAAACTTGCGTTATAGAAAACCACACCCCTTTCCCCTGAGGACAACAAAGTCTGGTAAGAAAGGAACACAATGTGATTTTCCTGTGTGAGGCCAGTTTGAAAAGGAATGTCAAGTGATGTCAGTCAACAACTGTCACCCAAATAAAACAAAGGAAATGGAGATACGAGACCTCCTTTAAAAAAGGTCAAATGCTGACGATGACAGCTTGCGTTTTGGACCCGTCTCTGGGTGCCCCAAACACTCCACTTCAGTGATAGCTTGGCGAGTTATCGTCTGAGAATGTGGACGCATGCGTGTCAGTAGGGGATCCAGACCTGTGATAAAGGGTGGCCGTTTCCCCACCGCACCAAGTACCATGTGACACTGAACAAGTGTCAGGACAGTTTAGACGTGTAAAGAAATGGCTGAAATTAGTTTTCGCATAAGCTCCGTCATTTCTTTCTTTCAGAAAGGGAGAAGAAGATCAAAAGGAGGCAGGGAGAGGGACAAAATGTCAAAGAGAACATGACATAAAAGATCAAGATATCTACATATACAGTATACATATAGCATAAGACCAGTAAGCAGTAGGTGCGTTTGTATAATAGCGCACCGTGCAATACAAACCAATACGTGAGTGCGCTCCCGGGCAGGGTGTGCATCCGAATGCACCCAGTGTACATAAGGTATTAACGTGCATTAAGCACATGCCAAAGTGGTAACACAGAACAGGAGGTCCACATGGTGGCAGGTAATATATATGACCAACTGATATATATAAACATCCACCCCGAGTTATACTATTACTCGATAGCCGGGTGTCATGCACAAAAAAATATGTTGCGCTGCAACGCGCTGTGAGCTTGTAGATCAGGTATTTTCGTGCGAAACATGATGCACAACCAAGTAGAAATAAGGCATAACGGTGGCCTGGTGTTGAGGACTCTACTTGCCAGATCATAATGAACCTCATCAGTGCACAACACACTCACTGTCACTTCCTTATCCGTGTCCCATACGTTACTGCAGTGAGTGGTCCATACTGGCCTTATCACAACAAATGACGTACAGGGGTCCATTCATTCACACGAGACGTGACACATGTGTCACAACGACTCCATTCTCGACTCCATTTCACTGTGTAGTGTGTTCTTGTCTCCAAAGTCTAGTCTAGTTGTAACTTGTCTGTAAGTTGTGTTAAACGCCTGGATTTCGAACTCGGGTCTCCCGCGTGAAAGTCCAATATCTTAACCACTAGACCAAAGGCATATCCCTATGGACCGGGGGAGATATTAGACTTTTGAGGCCATCAGGCTGAGGCTATGAGCCACTGCTACATAGTGACACTGCAAAGTTTGTCGTTTGTTTGAGGGGCTTTCTGGAACTGGAAAAAAGTTGTATAGGCAAATGAAAATCCGCCACACGATGAGCTCTGACATCTTTCAAAACAGACACATGAACACCAGAAATCCATACGGTACTCATGCTTCTTCAATGACACACATCAACTTAAGCGACACTGTGTTGTTGCCAATGAGGTCACATACAGTACACACCATGACGCAGGGATTCAGCGGCCCAGCAGGTGGGGTGGTCTTCTCTAGTGGGGTTTATGTCAGGATATCTGCTAAGCCGAGTGATCCATCACAGAGCTCTGCCTGCCCCTCTATCTTTAGCAGACCTACGGTCTGTGAATGGAGTGCCTAACTTTATCTGACTCACTGTCATCGAAGCTGGTGCTATTTTTAGGGGGTGGCTCGCAGTGGCAGCAGCTGAGAAAGCGCTCAATACCCCCCACTGCCCCGGACAGCCCGCCTCCTAACCCAATTCTCTGTCCCTTTCTCTGCCTCTCTCTCACACACACACACACACACACACTCTCTCTCTCTCTCCCTGTCGTGCCAGGCCACGACTGGACTAACTGACACAAATATCAAGCGTTCAGAACAATTGAACGTGGTCCATTTCCCGGCGACTCTACCATCACTAACCAATGCTAAAACGAAAGGGCCAAGATGACCAAGACGAACAGAGGAGGAACCACAAGCTTTACCTCAAAGTTGTGAATGGAATGTTTTTCAATTGAATTTTGTTAACTTTGATTTTGATCGATTGAAGCCAATCCCGTCAGACTATGTCAACAGAAACGGCACACGACAGGACTGGATGACGTGGATCCACAGGAACGAAACCCTTCAGGAAGCACGCAGGAGTTACACTGCTGGACAACGGTGCGACACGCAGGCGGCCGATGCGCTCCATTCTGAGTGGTTCTGAGAATCACTTGCACATGGGGCAAAGGTCACTAGTGGAAATTCAACTAAACAGACGGGCGTCATAAATCTACTTGAACTTGTTGATCTTCAGCAAAGTCTGTGTAGTGCCATACTGTCAATGTAATGCTCTAAACAGGACACAGACCTCCCACCGGTAAGCTCAGCCTATGAATTAAATTAACAACAATTTCCAAAGTATACTCACTCACCAGACATGAATGTAAACTCAAATATCACAATACTTTTGACCAAATACCTTGATATCAATAATGCTTAACTATTGACTTTGTTTGTTAGTAATGTGGATCTACTGTAATTAGAGGTCTACTGTAACTAATTTGGTACAACTAGAGGATGTGGGAAATATGAGCAGCTCGCAAAATTGTGGTAATTGTGTTACCAGCTGTAGCTAGTCAATGTTTTCTACCCTGTGGATTTGTTTTCATTCTAAATATCACACTCGCTCATGTAAACAAAAATAGTTTCCTCCTGGCCTGCATACTGTATGCGTCTTCTGTGAAATTCTACAGTGTCATTTCCATCGGCTACAGTGTAGCCGATGGAAATGACACCATCAAACAAACCGCTCCTAAGGAAAAGCTAAACCATAATGATGAAGTAGTTAATAACTGTACTACAAATCGTCCTTATGAAAACATGCCTATAATGGAACAACAAAATACACATTGTTGAAATGTTGGAACCTATGGAAATATAAACAAGATAGGAACTTCAAGGCTTGATTTAGTATTTGAGTATTATTTGGCTGCAAATATTTTGTGCCAGGGACCCCCATAAGAAAAGACTCGTCAACTTTTGACACGTGAGCTTGTAGATCGGCTCTTTTTTAATTGCTAATTTCCAATTACTTTGCGTCTCATTGGCAGGCTGTGCCCATAAAAAAAAAAAAAAATCACACTCGTGTGAAGTGATGGGCACTCTTATACATCATTATACAGCACATCACATGCCGTGCTCAGCCAATCAAATCATCACATTCCGTGCAAACAGACAAAGCTGTGCATAGGAGGGCCTTGCGGCACTCAAAAACCTGGCTCATCAATGGGGATTCCAAGCCAATAGAAACTTAGAAACTACAGCTGCATTCTGAAATAGAGGCCATTGTTCACATGCATAACATTGAACTGAACAGCCTTCCTCTGAGACACAGAATGAGCACAGCAGAAATGCTGCCATCTTATAATGAGCATTAGTGAGGACTTTATTATACAAAGATGGGTTGAACAAAAGGGTGATGTGGTGCCTTTCAGTGTTTCAACTGTTCCTCATTTTGCTCTGGACCCTCTGGAACCCACTCAAGGACCCCTGGCGGTCCCCAGACCCCACTTTGAGAAACAGTGTCCTAGATCATATCAGCATCAGGACAGCCATCACAGAGCTACGGTAGCTATACTGTAGCATGTGCCAGACGGTACGGTACCAGACATTAGTGACACAGCAGCATTCTACTGCTAGTAGGCCTACCAGTATGAGTGAATGACAAATAATTAAAAGGTTAAATCGTTACATTCGGATAGTAATCATTGCTATATAGAGTGTTTGTTCAGTAACTGGGTTCTCCTCGTCTCTCCAGGTCTTTAATAAACAGAAATAGAATAGGTATCCTACCTGAAAATGCATTTTCTGTTTAAGAAAAAGTTGGAGAGACATGGAGACTCCTGTTACTGAACATACACTATGTACACAGCAATAATTATCAGAATATTGAGCTATTTAATGCTTATTTTTTTTAAAGAAAAGGGGAAAAAAGAAAGAAAACCACATATGCTTGGTCCCCTCCTTTTTTCCTTCTACACCAAATATCTTCACCCAAAAGCTAGCCAATCAACCCTCCGGTAGCCGGTATCTGCTATTTAAATATCTTCATCCAAAAGCTAGCCAATCAACCTTCCGGTAGCCGGTCATCTGCTATTTCCGCCAAATGTTCGCCTGTTGTTTTTGCAGAATGTTCACCTGCTATCTATCACGCTACTGTATACCCAGAATCGGGACGTCCATGTGGTTAAACATTTGTAGTAGGGTCAGGGTGTTCCACAGCAATTAGCTTTACTGACTGCAGGTGTGATGTCACACACACACACACACACACACACACACACACACACACACACACACACACACACACACACACACACACACACACACACACACACACACACACACACACACACACACACACACACACACACACACACACACACACACACACACACACACACACACACACACACACACACACACACACACACCTTTATAAATACACTCTTCAATGAGTTACAGCACCAGCTGTTAAAGACTTGTCAACATAGGCTGGATGCTCAGAGCTCAGTGTGTTCCCTTAACATTAGTATAGCTGCGGTCACTGGCATTTTAAGACATTTGAATTACTTGGAAACCGTCATTCAGCTCACCCTGCGGTCCAAATCCCTGATGGGAGTCATTTTGGTATAGATTGTCTGATCTCTTTCCCAAATTAGATACTTTGTCACGTGACGCGATGCCAGCTGGCTAAGACAACTGTAAACCCGAGGAGACATACACAGACACAGAGAGGACAAAGCATTCTAACAGTCATGGAAAGGAGAAGAGTTGAGCCAATATAGCATGTTCTCAGTTTAAAAAACTATAGATTCTGAAATGATGACTTTGTTTACATATGTTAATTAACTATAAATGTTATATTTGTATGGCCACAAAAGTAAACTTTTTCTTTTCTCTCTTCTATATATCCAAGACGACTGGGACTTTCAGAGGAGATTCCAGATAAAGCTTTGTTCATCCTTCAAAAACTTAGAAAGAGCTCAAAATAAAAAGACCATCGCCATGGACATCTTTGGGGGTGCCCCACGCGTATTGGGCTATCCACGTCCGGTAGTGGCACAGTGGGGTGACACCGTCACTCTGAAGTGCCAGATAGGTGGTGACCCCCGACCAGATGTGATCTGGGAGCGCAAGAACACTCAGATTTCGACTGAGGGACGCTACAGACTCTCAGAGGACGGAAAGGCTTACTTGCTGACTATTGCCAGAGTCATCCTGGAGGACGCCGGCCAGTACATCTGCAAGGCTAGAAATAGCATAGGAGAAACCTATGCCGCAGCCACCCTAAAAGTGGAAGGGGAAGCCCAGAGTGAGGAGGGGGAACAAAGGCATACAGGGGTCAATGGCGTGCAGCAGCCGACACATGGAAATGGAGAATTGGGAGGACAAGTCAACGGCCATGCTGAAGTGCACCAGAATGCACCGTTGAACCAAAATGGTGAAACCTTGAGTGGTATACTTGGCGAGCGACAGAATGGAGAATCGGCGAAATGCAACGGTAACGTCGGTGAGAGACTGCAGCCTCCGGGTGAAGCGGACCTGCCGCCGGCCGATAAGCCTCGATTCCTAATCAAGCCTCTGTCCTTGCGCGTGGACCGGGGAGAGGACGCCGCCTTCTCGTGCAAACTCTGGGGAACGCCCCTCCCCGAGGTCGTCTGGGAGAAAGATGGCAAGAAGCTGAACGACATATTCGAGAGCACCCACTTCAGCGTTAGCAAACAAGAGGGGGGCTGGGTCCAGCTCAAGATCTTCCGCACACGCATGCCGGACAAGGGCGTCTACACCTGCAGGGCCGTTAGCTGCCACGGCGAGGCACTAGCCGGCGCCGTTCTATTGGTGGAGCCTGTTCCGGAGCGGGAGGATAGCAAGAGGTCTTCAAATGGTCTCTCTAGCGGCCTGCTGTCGCCGAAACATAGGGGAGGGAGGCACAGCCTAGCGAGGTACTCAGAGGAGCCGCCCGTCAACTCGGCCAAAGTGAAACGGTTTGCCGTGGCAGAGGGCAAACATGCAAAGTTCCGCTGCTTTGTGACCGGGAAGCCAAAACCCGAGATCATCTGGAAGAAAGATGGAGTGCCTCTAGATGCCGGGAGACGCCACCTCATCTTTGAGGACAGAGAGGGTTATTACACGCTGAAGGTTCTGTACAGCAAGGTGCAAGACACAGGGCTTTATGTGTGTGCAGCGTCAAACGCCCTGGGAAACACTCTGAGCGCTGTTCACCTGTCTGTCAAAGGTAGGCTTGGCTTCTTTTTATTTATTTTTTAGAAAAATCTAGATTTTCATTATCTCATAATGTCATGTTAATATCATTTTATTCACACAGATTTAACAAACAAATATTTTGAAAAGTGGCACTACTCCTTAATTAAAGATTACATATATACAGGTATATGACTAGTAGTGACTTTTAAAAGGATGAATTTCAATCTGAATGACCTAACTTTAAAGTCTCAACAACATGAATGGCAGTGAATGACATTTTATAATGTATGTTGAGATCTACTAAAGTATGCACTGCATACACTTACTGAATGTACACATGTTTTGGAGACGGGGGCAATCCATCTCTGCTAATGGCTTTATAGTAAATCTAAATTAGACTGCTATGGTCCTTTAAGTCCCAACTGCACCTGCCACCAATCGCTCTGTATGGACAGTAGAAACGGCATGACAGACGTCATGTTTCTAACTGCTAATCATTTCCTCCTAATCCCGTCATAATGGAAGGGATAAGTCTAGGGCCACATAGCTCCATCATAGAAAACACTTTGCCAACTGGCAGCATCAGCTGTACTAGGTTTGTCTCACATTTTGATTTAATAATTACAGAGCTTGAGTCCAGCTTAACCACTTTAACCATGGCATCCCCAAATTCTGCATGCCATTATATGTAGGTAAAAAAATAAAAAAAAGATACATGGGGCTTATTTTGTTGTGAGCTTGTAGATCGGCCGTGTACTGTATAGTATTAGTGTATAGTATTATTCAAAGTACATTATTATTTTAGCTGCTGCACATTTAGATATTCAAGCATCAATATCAAAGCTCCCCACACTCCTGTACCAATGAAGTACAGCAGACCGGCATAGTCAACAACAATTCAATAGTCAACAACAATTCAATAGTCAACAACTATTCCAACTCTCCATCGCCAACGCCTATTGCCTCCCAACTGTGACCCTTGACTCTACACAAGGCACTCGTGTCTTGCTATATTTTTAGTACATGAATCATGGGCTATGGAATGGCAGCTATAGAAAGCACAGGCTGTCTGTAAACTGTAAGCTGTCCGTTAGGCTAGACCAGGGGTGTCGAACTCAACTTGGGGCGAGGGCCGCATTGGTCAAAAGGTCACTTGATGGGGGCCACAACCAGTTGCGGACGCACGCTCGATGTCTCAGTCAGTCACTGCTATAATATCTATCTATCAGGAAATTATTACAACATCATTTCCTGTGTTTCATGAAACTGATATGCTCAGACCGAGCCAGTCAGCCAGCAAGCCACACACATAGTGCTCAGACCCAGCCAGCCAGCCAGCCACACACGTAGTGCTCAGACCCAGCCAGCCACACACAGCTCCGTAATGGAGTGGTTGCACCACTCAAAAAATCTTCAAAAAACTGACTTAACAACAAACGAAAATGATAGTCTAGCCGCTAGACTATCATTTTCGTTTGTTGTTAATCATTGTTTTTGTCAGGTGAAACATGACAAATGAAAGCTCATGAAATGTAAGCGACGTAGTTTTGGTTGTCTTTGTCCAGTATTTAATATATAAAAGCTATGTCAGCAAATGGAGAATAATGGTGATCCAACAGTGGAAAATTGGCAGTATTTATTAGAAGAAAATTGTAGAATTTTGTTTAGCCTCGATCAGGCCCTCAGCACAAGCCAAACCCTAGCTGGCCTACACTACAGTACATCACGCGAGGACATTTCAACCCGGTCAAGCACAAGCGTACAGAAGTTATATTAGATGTAAACTGTACATGTAGAAGTGTGCTTAGTTACAGTAAGCACACTTTTTGGCACTTAACTTTAGTCTGTGGTCTCCATAGGCCCAGCGGTGCGCTTCAGGCGTCCTCTGAAAGACGTGGAGGTGAGGGAGAGAGACGCAGCCGTACTGGAGTGTGAGGTGCCGGAGGAGTCCATGCCCATCGCCTGGTACCTCGAGGACCAGAGGTTGATGCCCAGCAGTAAATACGCCATGGAGCAGAAAGGAGGCAAGCGAAGACTCACCATCCACGACGTCGGCGCAGACGACGATGGGGTGTACCTGTGTGAGATGCCGGACGGTGGCAAGAGCATCGCAGAGCTGGCTGTGAAAGGTATGCCGAGGTCAAACAGTGTTGTCAGAACTTAGCACTACATTTGAACAATCTGTAGTGGTATTGCCACAGCCAACAACTCTTCCTACTTCCGAGCCCCTTCCCTGCTACTTCCTTCACAGGTGTTTGCGATGATACTAATTAAGGCTCTGTTCCATTCAGTGGTGGTTCTCAAGCTTTTTAATTTCAAGGACCCCCACCACTCTGAGTGTACAAATGGAACCAAATGGACCCATAAGTGTCAATTTAGTTCCATTTGTACATTTTCAGAGTTACACACCTGTACAGGCCTACAGGGCCATTTGGAACCCACTCAAGGACACTCAGAGACCCACTGGTGTAGCCGAGTGTTTCCAGTGAGCCAGCATAGCAGCACCCTGACTCTGTGTGACCAGAATGGAACAGAGCCTTCATTAGTATCAGTGGTAACACCAATGAAGGAAGTAGGGAAGGGGGCGGGATCCAAGTTCTTTCCAAAATATTAGAGCCTATTGCCAGCCAGCTGGCATGTACATGATTGAGTCTATGTTTTGATATTCCATGCAGTGGAAAGTAACAAACTACCTTTACTCAAGTACTTAAAATACATGTTTTAGGTACTTTTACTTTTATTTTGCATTTTATAATTAAACTTATACTACAACCCAGAAGAAAACCTTATAGTTACAAATGCAAATTTGCAACTAATGCAAATTAATGCATTACTAATTGCATAATAATAATGAGGAAATAAGTGTTAAAAAGCTCGACTATATTGTGATAGTACTCATTACTATAGAGTGTTTGTTCAGTAACAGGAGTCTGCATACGTAGGATACCAATTTGATCAAATCAGGATATAGAACGCAGTCATACTCATCAGGATACAAATGAAACAAGTGGAATTGTAAGTGATGACACAAATATATGAGCAGGCAAAATTGGAACTGGAACTATCAGAATATAGTGATTTAACTATTATACTATATAGTATATTTGGATATACCAATACTTTCTAGTTTCTACAGTGTATTGTGGCATTGCTACTTTTACTTAAGTGAAAGATCACTACTGTTCTATTAATATATTCTAGGTACCATTGTTCGCAAACTTCCCCGTAAGCTGGAGGTAATGGAGGGGGAGAACGCTGCTTTCTGTGTGGAGGTGGAGGCTGACGATATGGAGGTCAGCTGGTACAAAGATGGCTTGCCGCTTCGCGAGTCGCACCAGACCATCCTGAAGTCCTTTGGGAAAACCCACATCCTGGTGTTCGTCAACGTTGCCCATCATGACACGGGGGTCGTCACGTTTGTGGCAGGACGGTCAAAGACGTCCTCGCGGCTTAAAGTGAAAGGTACGTCATAGGAAACAAGAGATATTAACACTTCATTAAATTGTCCAAGTATAAAGATTAAATATAGCTGCAAGCAGCGATAACACAGGGCCCAACCCATAAAAGCAATGAAAGTGATAAATTAGCATTGTCCAGATTTTGAACCCAATCAGGGTCTGTGTTCCGGGCTCGAGTCGGTTCCAGGTTGGAGACAGGAGATGACGTCCCTTTTTTTTGTTACGCTGATTATCTAAAGGGGTTGTCAGTCAGCGCTGTACTCCCGCAGCCAACCATGCATTAGCAGGTTGTTAATGGTATGGTCACATATTATGCCAATTATGAAAATTGCTCAACATACGCAAGTTAGCATCTGGCAGTTTCTACATGCTGGGGATTTATACTAAACATTTCTAACATAAAACCTTGGTGTACTCAGCATGTCCGTGTTCACAATGGAGCTCTATGGGCTGGCAAGTAGACTATTATTCTTTCTTTTCCCCATCCTTCCACAATGCATTTTCTGGCTGCAGCTGCGAGACACAGCCCCCCTACCTGCCCCGCGGGGGTCAAAATGGACATGGACGGCCCCACCAACGGTGCCCTCCTCACCTGGGTGCCGGCCCCCGCCACCCCGCAGACCACCACGCGCTCCATCTTCGTCGTGGAGAGGCAGGAGGTGGGCTCCCAGGAGTGGCATAAGTGCTTCACGTCGGAGAGCGCCACCTCGACGGAGGTGACCGGGGACAGCGTGCCGTGCGAGGGGAACTTCCGCTTCAGGGTCTGCTGCATCAACAAGTACGGGCGGAGCGGCCACGTGGAGTTCCCCAATGTCGTGCACCTGGGTGAGTCGGACACAGAGAGAACAGAGAGAAATATCAGTCCCATCGGCAGTGGTGGAAAAAGTACTCAAATGTTTTTAGGGATATTACGCTTTCAAAAATCGTTTGGTAATTTTATCGTCTACTATGTGAACACCCCAGACAGTTTAAGTTACTTGATTCAGTATTTAGATATTTTATATTTATTTTAGCTGCCTCCCCCCTACCTATACAAACCCAAACTCCATTTTAACCATGATAGAATCATCGAAAACACCCCCTTCCTATACAAACCCATTATAACTTCAAACTCCATTTTAACCATGATGATAGATTCATCGAAAACACCCAACCTTTTTTTATGGTGACTGATATTGTTCTAATACGTGAGGGGGTTTTTCATTTATTTTTAATAATTATTTTGGACAAGAACCTCCTCTAGGAGGAGGCCGGACGAGACTAAAACACCAGCCAATCAAATCACCACATTCCGTGCTACACAAACAATCCGTGCACAAACACAGTCCGTGCTCAAACACACCTACACACAAAGCTGTGCATAGGAGGGGCTAGAACCCCTCCTATGCACATATGAATATCGGTATCAGTATCAGCTAAATTGTTGAGGGGTTTGTTTTGTCTTGATAAACATTAAAAACGTCATTGACAATGGACAGAGTTTAATGTTTGTTTTGTCTGTCACTGAGCAAATCGGCATATGCATGTCAGAGGAAAACCTCTGCCAATAATTGCCACGATTCTTATAAATGTCTATTTGTCATACTGTAGGTCATATCTGACACACGGGTGTGATTTTTATTTGAAACATTGGTCTCGACCAAGAACATATATACCATATCAGTGCATCCCTAATTATTATCTTTACTGTTCACACTGTCATTCACTAGTGCCTGGGCCCAAGATCCGCAGCCAACTCCAAGGCTGTGAGGTCACAGAGGGAGACGATGCCCGTTTCTCCATCGAACTGTCGGCGTCTCTGGCCGGAACGTGGTTCCTGAACAGCACCCAGCTGCAGAGTGGCGGCCGCTACTGCGTCAAGCACTGCGAGACGCTGCATTCCCTGTCCATCCGCGACACGTGCACCGCAGACGACGCAGCGGAGGTCACGTTCATAGCCAACGGCGTCCGGGATTCAGCGGTCCTCAAGGTTAAATGTAGGTGTAAAAGACTGTATGTTTAACACATTGAGACCATGAGACCAGATTCTCCTACAAATGTCTTCGAAATCCTGACAGTTTTCTGAAAAACCTACCGGTATGTTTCGATGTCAGTGGTTCTCAAACGTTTTCATGTCAAGGACCCCCAAAAACGTATATGTAATTGGCCGCCGACCTCCATCTGAAAATATGTTGTTCCAGGGACCCACCAGAAGCAAAGATATCATACGAGTTAAAAACATTCACTGTGAAAGAATATATATTCAAAGATTTGCACACATTGACAATTTTTCTAAAATAGCAGATCTACAAGAAGGGACACACGTTTAGAAGATTTAGAACACTTTCCTGAGGGTCTTTATGTGTGTAATATGTGGTTTTAGATATTTTAGATTTTCGCTGGACTCACTTACTTCCTGGACTACATGTTGTCTCAGTAAGACAGCCCTCCCCTTATCCACACGGAGGAGCAGCGCATCAAAGCATTACGGGAATTGTAGTTCAGGAAGGAAGTGGGCCCAGTGTCCATGACACTGAGGAAATCTAAAATAAAAGTACAAATACCTAAAAATTGTACAGTACATAAAGGGACATTTCATCCCATTTGCAACCAGATGTTATTTTAATGTTTGGGAGACAAGAAACACAGTTTTTAGATTTTTTTTACTACACAACTTTTTGGACTACATGTTGTGTCAGTAAGACAGCCGTCTCCCTCTCCACAAGGTGGGGTGAGTGCAGCAATGGTCCTTGGAGTAATCCAGCAGTGAGAACAGTGTCTGTGACATCACAGACACAAAAATACACATATTACCCACATAAAAACCCTACTTTACACCATGCACTGGCATTTACGACGAGTCATTAATGTCACGTCTTCTTCCTCCGTTGCCCGCCAAGCTGCCGATGTGAAGTTCGGCCCGCTGATGGAGCAAGACGCCAACAAGAAGGTGGAGCTGGGCGAGTCCATCGTCCTCTACTGCGAGGTGTCGCACCCCACCGCCACGGTGCGCTGGTGCAAAGACGGCGAGGAGCTACAGATAGGCGACGGACTCAACATCCAGTCGGAGGGCAACATGAGGAGGATCGTCATCCATACGGCCGAGGCGTCGCACTCGGGCCTGTACACCTGTGAAAGTACAGGGGACGCCGTCCAATTCAAAGTGGAGGTGGCAGGTATGTCCTGGGTGTGTCTGTGCGTGCGTGTCTGCGTGCGTGGAGGGGTTCTTTCTTTTTCAAATTATGAATAACCCCCATTATGCCGAACATCATGCCATCACAACCATTCACCTCCAACGACAGGCCCGAAATAGGGATGCCTGGGTTCAACTGGTTGAACACATGTTTAACGCCGCAACACCACCAGCTGGTGACTGAATTTGTTCTTAGCCGGCAAATTAGTTAAAATTAGTAGTCTATTTTGACCTGCACATTGAAATTTTTTCTAAACTCCTCATGTCTCATCTGCCACACTAACCCGACTCCAAACGCTCATATAAATATAGCGGCTCCAGTCAAGTTCTACGAGATCCCTGAGGATGAGCGGACCAAGTCCTTGGAGGAGGGTGAGCCCCTGGCCCTCCAGTGCTACCTTACGGATCCGTGCGGACAGGTGTACTGGTACAGAGACGGCGAGCAGGTCTTCAACCTACCCGGCTTAGACCTTCTGGAGGAAGGCCACAGGCGGACACTGCTCATCCAGTCGGTCGCTTGGTCTCACTCGGGCGTGTACACGTGTGTAACGGCCGACGATTTCGCTACGTTTAAGGTCGAGGTCAAAGGTGATATTAACGAAGGCTGAAGACTACTGGTGTTTCTTTGTTGTGAGATGCTATAAAGGCAACGTGTTGGTTTTAACCTAATATAAATCAGGGGTTTGCGGTTAATCGCTTGTTATCAGGGTCGATGTCGTCGTTTTTTTACCGTTGAATGTCGTAACATTGTGTTTTCATCTAATTGCCTCCTTGTCTTGCAGCTTCTATTTGAAATTTGTGATTGATGTACAAGCCGATCATTATATTGATTCTAAAACATTACTTGTGTCATGATGAATGAGTGTTTTTTGCAGAGTTCCAGTTTAAACCAACTAAAAGGGAATATTCAGGGTGCCAAGTGGTGCCGACATTTAGTGCACTGGCCATATTATGGTCAAAAACTACCACTAACAAATGGTCACTACAAGCCACAAAAGCTGTGTGCACACACGCGCGCGCGTGCGTGCGTGCGTGCGTGCGTGTGTGTGTGTGTGTGGGCGTGCGTGTCTTAACGATAGACTGCCCTACACTTTAGGACTTTTACTGTAGGTGTCAGGTAGCTGGGATTTACCACAAAGACAACAACATGCATGCCTTAAATGAAATGTAACACCCAACAATGTTCTAACACTTTCAGGAGACAATGGTCCCCCCCCTGCCCATCATTCTTCACCTGCAGTTGCTTTACACAGAGTCTGAACCCTTCTCTCCCCCATGCAGGACCCGTGGTGGACTTCACTCCCATTCCTGAAGAGGAGCTGCATAAGAGTGCCATGGAGCTGGACCCGGTGGTTCTCTACTGCCAGGTCTCCAGAGAGGACGCTGAAACTGTGTGGTATGCAGGACAAAAATATGAGCGTTAGTTAAACCCATTGAGACCCGATTCTACAAATGTCTTCTAAATCACAGTTTTCTGAAAACCTATGTAGTATGTTTCTACTTCATGTCAAGGAGTGGACCCCAGAAATTATATGTAATTGGCCAACGACTCCCATCTGAAAATATGTTGTACCAGGGACCCCCTCCAAGAAGCGAATATATGAGTTAAAAACGTTTGCTGTGAAAGAATATATATTCAAAGATTTGTACCCTTTTTCACGATTTTTTTTGTGGGGAAAATAAAGGGAAAACCCAGGAAACAAAGGCTGCACATACAGTATGATAAAGTGAGAACACTGACTCAATTAATTAGATTGTTTTTATTGGCTCAGTTTATGTAGGACTGCAACCAATGTTTTTTTTTCTTTCTTTTTTGACGATTATTTTAGCAATATTTTGATCAGACTTTCGGCCATAATATTAAGCACCAAAGTAAATTCCTATGTTTGTGTTCAGTAGGAAGTTCTGAACACAAACATATCTCAGAATTGAAAACAAACAAATACGTTTACCTAGGAGTGGAAACCTAGTATTCTATTACTAAACTTTGGATTCATTTCCTATTCACCTGATGGCGTTCCACAGGTATAAGGACGGCTGTGAGGTGCAGCCCAGTGACAGTAACATCACCCTGCAGGCAGAGGGCGCCATGAGGAGGCTGATCATCCGCTCTGCAGACGCCTCCGATGCCGGCGTCTACACCTGCAAGGCTGGCGGCAACGGCATGGAGTTCACCGTCAACGTCAGAGGTCAGTATAGTTCAAATGTATCAGAGCTAGCGACACATGGACAAGTTATGTCGCTTACAGAGTTAATAATGATAAACTATTTGCAGCGTTGGGCAGTAACTAGTAGTAACCCGACTCCGCCAGATTGAAGTAGCTCTCTTCACACTCGTTTCACAAACTACTTCCATCTGGTATCACTGCAGTCGAATCGCTGAAGAAGGCGGGCCCTTTTTTTTCAAGCTACTTGGAAGGTGATTGGCAGATCGCGCCCGCCGCTGCTGCTGATTGGTCCGGTTCGGTTCATCGCTACTGCGTCAGCGATTCCAGATGGAGGCTGTGTTGTAAACTTGCCCCCATCTGGTGGAGTCAGGTTAAAGGGGAAAACCACTCATTTGCAACATTTTACTATGTCATTAATATACTTTAGAGCTGTTATAATAATAATATATGTAAAATGTTGAAAATGAGTGGAATTCCCTTTTAAGTACCAACTAGTACTGTAGCCTACACCCTAGATCAGTGGTTCTCAAACTTGGACCCACACATTGATATGGTCCACGGACCCTAATCTGAAAAGGTTTTGTGCCAGCGACCCCCACAAGAGACGATTTGTGTTTAAAAAATAAAATCATTCAAAATCTTCCAGAAATGTTCAAAAATACACATGCTGTATAGTATGTACAGTACAAATTGAAGTTCAATCATTGAACACTATAGTATATGGCCTGGACTATATGGCCATTATGTCTGTGGCTAATTATTGGCATTTTGCACTTGAGCACTTGCACATTATATAGTTTTAGAGATTGTAGTTATTTAAGCAACTTAGTTTTTAACATAGCTAGATTACTCTGAGACACAGACTGTAGCTGTTGTTTTGGAATTTCACATGCCTTTTACTTGTAGTTGGTATTGTTGACAATAAAGAACCTTGATCCATGCATAGTATGCAAATTATGGTGGTATTATGGCAGAGAAAACAAACTCATGAACGTACCTCTTTTTAAATATAATGGCAGAGCCTCCGGTGATGATAGTGGAGCCCAAGCAGGACGTGGTGATGGAGCGTTGCGTTTCGGAGGAGGTCGGCCTGCAGTGTGAGCTCTCTCGCTGCAGCGGCAAGGTGCGCTGGTACAAGGACGGCCAGGAGGTGGACGAGAGCGACGCCAACTTCCGAGTGACGTCCGAGGGGCCGTACCGGAGACTGACCGTCCTCTGTGCAGCCGCGGAGGACTCTGGAGAGTATGTCTGTGACACGGACGGAGATTCTGTCTTCTTCCAGCTTACCATTACAGGTAGGATGAAGAGTGTCACAGACTAGAGTACAATATAATATATAAATATAATATGATGCAATATCTCATCTTAAACTAACATAACACAGGGACTCGGGGAGAACATGCAAACGCCACACAGAAAGGCCCTTTTGTCAACCCCACCTAGGGTATTTCATTTTTGCAAACACTAATAATAACACTTCCACTCACCCATCTTCCGGCGTCAGAACCTGCGGTCCGAATCGTCTCCCCCGAGGAGTCCGAGGTGGAGCTGACCCAGTGCGCCTCCGAGCGTCTGGAGCTCAGCTGCGAGCTCTCCCAGGCCTCGGCCCCGGTGCGCTGGTACAAGGACGGCCTGGAGGTGGAGGAGAGCTCCTGTCTCATCCTGGAGGAGGAAGGGGCCGTGCGGCGGCTCGTCCTACCCATGACGACGACGGAGGACACCGGGGAGTATGTGTGTGACACGGAGGACGACTCGGTGGCATTCCTCGTGACCATTACAGGTAAGGACACCTGATGATGATGGCTCAATGCTTCTGTAAGATTGCATTGGGAAAACATGGTACCGACTGGCTGACTTCATAAGCTTTGTAAGCGGTTGTTTCACCCCCGTCTAAACTTCTTACGTGTCTGTCCCAAGATTATTATCTGTAGCTATCCAGAAATACCTTTACTTTTTGGAAACGATATTGCAAAAAGGGTTTTCGCCACTGTTTTTTGGACGGCTCAACAACCGTTCTACCGATGCAGGGATATCCTGACATGGAAGCTCTTCTTGGAGCTACCAGTGAGGTTCCAAACGGAGCTATCTTTTGTATATTATTATGAACATCAATTCCTGTACTTTGTCTCCTTCCGTGTTTTATAGACCTTCCCGTGACGCTTACCCGTCCCGGCACTCTGTCGGGTGACACGGAGCATTTGGCCGGCGAGCCGCTGGTGCTGGAGGTCGAGGTGTCCAGGCCCAACGCAGAGGTGAGTCTTGGTTCTTCGTCGACTAAAACTATTTTTTACTACCATCTTTTTTCACTGACGAAAACTGAAGAAAAACTAACTAAGGTATGATGACTAAAACTATGACTAAATATATTGACAATTCCGTCAACAAATAAAACGACTAAATGTTAGGGAGAAGAGAGAAGTCACATTATGCTGAAGTCACATTTTTCTGAAAACGCGTTGTGAGCTTGTAGATATTCTATTTTCAGCATGCAACCAAGTTTAGAATCAGCCATTAGATTTAATAGACTAAAATCTTGACTAACACTAAAACATTTCAGATGACTAAAATATGACTAAAAGTAATTCAATGGAATTCAAAAGACTAGGACTAAAACTAATTCAAAACCAACACTAGGTGACGTGGTGGGTGGATGGGAGACGGGTGGAGGAGAGCAGCAACGTGACCGCGTCGGAGGACGGCCTCATCCGCCGGCTGACCATCCACTCTCCCAAAGCTGGGGATTCTGGGAAATACACCTGCGACGCCGTCGGCGATAAGGTCGAGTTCACGGTCAACGTTTCAGGTAAGGACATTTGTGACGTAGGAAATGTTTAAGGTTGAATTTAGACTACCCTTTGTTTAAAGAAGCCCTTGCTTCGCCCATGTTTTAAACTTATCTTCGTATAATTGGTGGTCACTGATGCTCAACAACAATGTCCGTCTGCTCTCTCTGTGTCTCAATGGCACTGGGTGAAAAAATGGGTTACAAATTATTGTGGGATAAAACGTATAATATTTTTTTTAAATTCATAACAGTAATTTAATCACATTAAATATTCTATGATCATCATCATGGTGATTGACTTTTGTGTCATCATCATCAGAGCCTCCGGTGAAGATCGTCGGGAAGGCAGACCTGAAAACAGAAGTGAGGGTGTTGGTGTCTGACGACATGGAACTGGAATGCGAGCTGTCCCGGGCCAACACCAGCACCACCAGATGGTACAAAGACGGCCAACGTGTCCAAGACGACGAGAGGTTCTGCGAGGAGGAGGAAGGGGCGTTCCGCTCGCTCATCCTCCTCAACGCTGAACTGGGAGACTCTGGAGAGTATCTGCTGGACGTCGGCGACGACAACGTCACCTTTCACGTTACCGTAGAAGGTAAACCGATTCAGCCGGTGGATTAACGTATAGGCGTTAGTTTTTGGATCGACAAAGTGTTAAGAAAGAAAGAGAGACAGTGAGAGAGAGAGAGAGAGAGGACTTTATTTTATTTAGTGAATGCAAAGTCCTTTGCATTCACTCCATAGTTTCACTCTATAGTGCTCCATAGTTTGTTTACTTGTGTGGACAAGCACACATTGAACTTCTTGGATCATCTAGGTTTGTCTGTATGATCCTGGTGTAGAGTTGTGTCAGCCAGGTTAGGGCTCGAAGGGCCAAGGCAAGATGTATCATGGACTCTGGAGAGAATATTGTCATATCCTGCTGCCTTTCCACATTTCCAGGCCTGCAGGGCATTCTCCAGTTCAGCAACCTTCGAAAGGCTCAGGGTTTTATTTTATTTGATCCTCTTTGAGCTTTGATGTTTCTTTAGCCCAGTTGTAACTGCTCTTCCAGTGGGTTTATTTTGCAATAGACAGTTGGGATGCAACACGCTTGGGTGTGATGTGATAGATGCTTGGCTTTGGCTGGGGGCTTCTGTGCAACTCCTAGGCGGCGGATGAGGCACCAACATTTCCTGCTACAGTGTCAAGTAGCAATGTTACAATATTTACACAATCTGACTGCGTGCATATACAGTATATATGATACATACATGTATTTGGTTGTATCACAGCATATAGTGTCTTGTAAAAGGCCAGCACCAAAAAAAAATCGATGTTGATAAAAATTAACTAGACTAAATAATGTGCAACAGTCCTAAAAGTTCTCTTACCTCACAGAGCCCCCGGTAACCATCGTGGGCAACTCGAGTGACGCCGAAATCCAGGAGATGATGGCGGGCGAAGATCTGATCCTGGCCTGCGAGGTTTCGCGCGCCGCCGCTCCGGTCCAGTGGTACTACAACGACAGGCCTCTGAGCGACGACGACTCTCGCGTCGCCATCGAAAGCTACGGCACTCTGAGAAGGATCATGATCCGTGACGTCCGCTCCTCGGACTCCGGGAAGTACGTGTGTGACGCGGTGGGCGACAAGATGACGAGCATCGTTAGGATTCAAGGTACTGCCCATACCCAACATCATGCCATTAATCTAAAACTTCACCAAGTGCACGATTTTCACGAATCCCCCCCCCCCCCCAGTTAGAATTCAGCCTTTAATACAGTATTTACAAAACAGTAATCTAATTCGATTTAATCTGGAACTATAATGTTTAAATATCGATTTGAATGAAATATTGCATAATTTCTGCTTTTTTTTTAATGCATATAGAGTATTTCAAAATGAAATTTTTGATTACAATAATAAACAGTTTGTCCGGGAGACCTGTACATGTCATTTTGGAAAGTGTTTGGAAAGAGAGAGCAGTGTCCAGTCACTATTGGTTCCCTATTGGTCAAAGAGCCTCCAGTCACTGCTCTCTCTTTCCCTATTGGTCCAAAGAGCATCCGGTCACCTTCGTCAACAAGGAAGAGGACGTGGTGGTGACCGCCTACGAGGCGGAGAGCGTCACCCTGACAGGCACGGTGTCCAGGGACAGCGCCATTGTGCGCTGGCTCCGAGACTGGACCCAGGTGGAGGGCGAGCGATTCCACACCAGCATGGTGGGCAACACGCGCACGCTGACCATCGACCCGCTGAGGCGCTGCGACGCTGGAGAGTACACCTGCGACGTCCACACCGACAGCATCCACTTCAGCCTGCTGGTCAGAGGTGAGGTCAATTTACAACCAGCCCCGTTTGGAACCTCACTCTACGCTTCGAGAAGAGGTTTCTGCATAGAGGGAGAAAAGGGGGTTGAGCAGTCCAAAAACAGTGGGGAAAACACTTTTTTGCAGTATCGTTTCCAAAAAAGTAAAGATATTTCTGGCGAGCTACAGATGATAAACTTAGGACAGGCAGGTCAAAGACAGGAGTGAAACAACCTTGAAGTTAGCCAGTAACGTGTTTTTGTTGGAAGTCGCAGAGAGGCATTAGCGCCTACCCTGGTCAAATGAACTGAAGTCAGTTGGAAAATCTAATTTGACATTCGACCGAGCTAAGAGCGTAGAGTGAGGTTCCAAACTGATTGAGGCTAATTTACAATGAATGTGGTACTAGTGTACTAGACATCTCTGTCCTACTAGAACATGTTAACAAACACGTTGTAGTTTGCACTTACAGTAGCCTGACACAGAGAGAGAGAGAGACAGAGAGACATTAACATCTCTTGTGATCACTCTCGTCACAGAGATGAGGATCAAGTTCGTGAAGGCGCTGCGGGACACACTGGCCCACGCCGACGGCATGGTGACCCTGCGCTGCGAGGTGTGCAAGCCGAAGGCCGACGTCCAGTGGCTGCGGAACGGCGTGGAGGTGGCGGCGAGCCGGCGCTTCACCATCCGCGCCGACGGCACCGAGCGCAGTCTGACCATCCACCGGCTGACCAGGGAGGACGCCGGAGAGTACGCCTGCGAGTCCAGGGACGACAGGACCGCGGCCACGTTGACAGTGGAGAGTGAGTGAAGAGATGCGCTTTAAAATCAAATGAAAATGATCAAAATTGTGCATTTAAAAAACTTGTATAATGGAATAAAATATGTGTTTAGTGCTTAAAGGACAGTAGGCTACAGTGCAACAGGAAAGACAGCCGGAATCAAATTTTGTGATTTCATGGTCAACGCACCTCCGAAAATACGCCTAAATACATACTCTATCTCCCCTGTGATCCATGATCCCCAGCTGAAATACCGCTGAGTGAACTAAAGTGGAACTGTTGAGCAGCCTAAAAGGCCATTCACACGGAGCACTACAACTATAACTGCAGCCAGCCAGCTGTGTTGTCGAGCAGCCTGCACCGCTCAGTTCACACGGGTGTGATTTATTTACCTTCTCCTTCCTCCTCGCAGTGCCTCGGGTGGTGGAGTTCCTCACGGACCTGCACAACACCACCGTTCTGGAGGGAGAGGACGCCACCTTCAAGTGCGTGGTCTCCCCCGACGACGTGCAGCTGCTGTGGCTCATGGACAACGAGGCCGTCGCCCTCGGCGACCGCTTCCAGGCGTCGCAGAACGGCCTGTGCCACACGCTGGTCATCAGGAAGTGTCAGCTGGTGGACAACGCCAAGATCACGGCCGAGGCGGAGGGGACGACGAGCAAGGCCAGCCTCAAGGTGCAAGGTGAGTGAGAGAGAAGGTACTGTACAGTATATAGCCTATAGACGGGATAATGTACAGATAAGGTACAGTATATAGCCTATAGAAGGGATAATGTACAGATAAGGTACAGTATATAGCCTATAGAAGGGATAATTTACAGATAAGGTACTGTATATAGCCTATAGAAGGGATAATGTACAGATAAGGTACTGTATATAGCCTATAGAAGGGATAATGTACAGATAAGGTACTGTATATAGCCTATAGAAGGGATAATGTACAGATAAGGTACAGTATATAGCCTATAGAAGGGATAATGTACAGATAATGTAGCCTATAGAAGGCAGTGGTGGAAAAGGCATACTCAAATGTTTCACTTAAGTAAAAGTATAAATACTGCAATGTAGATGTACTCCGTTACAATTAGAAGTCCTGTATTAAAAAAGTGTACTTGTGCAAAAGTACAAAAGTATCATCAAAATGTAAAAGTACTCAAAGTTAAAGTAATCATATTGGAGAATGTCCCATTTCACAAGTTGTGAACAAAATCTGCACCAAAATCATTTGAAAATAGCCGACCTACAAGCTCACAATGCGTCGCGTTGCGAGTTGCGACTCATTGTGAGCTTGTAGGTCGGCTATTTTCAATTGTCTTGATGACGACATCTGTGATTCTTTCCATTGTGTGCATCAGAGGCTCAGGTGATGTTCACCAAGAGGATGGACGCCGTCATGGCGGAGGAGTTTGGCGACGCCACCATGGAGACGGAGGTGAGCCTGGAGACGGGCGAGGTGCAGTGGATGAGACAGGGCGTGGTGATCCAGCCCGGGCCCCGGCACGCGCTGGGGCAGGACGGCTGCAGGCGCACCTTGACCATCTGCAACCTGACGCTGTCCGACAGAGGCACCTACCGCTGTGAGACCCTGCACGACGGCACGCACGTCAAGCTCAACGTCGAACGTAAGTCACACCTACCCAAGGTCGTTGTAGTTAACTAAAACTAAAATTAAATAATAAATATTCCCCCCCCCCCCACGACACATTTATACATTACACTGCATTTTGTGGTTTGTGTTCTACGTAAGTGCTCCTCGTGTACACCAGTGACATAGTGTTCAATCACTGGCAAGCATCCCAAAGTAGATAGTATGTCTACCATTCTATCGCTGCCATTGCCCGACTTATCCCATCTGGTACATCCTGTAACTAAAACAAATGCACCGAATTATCTGCGACCAGCCAGTTCTTCCATTAATACAGTAGCTG
This sequence comes from Protomyctophum bolini, assembly GCF_963924005.1. Classification (NCBI taxonomy): domain Eukaryota; kingdom Metazoa; phylum Chordata; class Actinopteri; order Myctophiformes; family Myctophidae; genus Protomyctophum; species Protomyctophum bolini. The sequence continues at coordinate 17,671,775 of NC_137885.1, read as the reverse complement.
GGACTCACCTTTTAAAAATAGATGCCAGCAGGGGCTTGGTGAAAGCTGTTATACAATAGAATAGTGTATTGAGTGATGCTGGGATTAAAATATCGTTGCCTAGGTGTGGGCTACTTTTTGCCACATGTCAGAAGCAGCTGCTGTGTAGAGGCTATAGTTGAACGTCCCCTGGTTGTCCTTGGAACGTATAATCAACAACAGACTCAACATGGTTACTGTGTATTGCTGAGATACGCAGGCTTTTACTGGGTACCCTCACAAGAAACATGCAGTAATCCTGGTCTCTAAACTGCCTCCCCCTGGCCAGCCGGGGGAACTGATGGAGAGGAAAAGAACTGGTTGGAATAATGTGTTCCCACCACGCACTACGTCCAACCAGGGAAACTCCCCCCTGTCAGGTGTAAAGGAGCAACTTGGACACTCATGCATGAAGGAAGCATGAGTTCAAGTCCGTTGCTCTCCCCAGGTTGGCGGCGGGTGTGTAGAGCCCAGGATCACATTAGATAATTGATCGATTATCTATTGATTGATAATGAATAGATGAAAAATGGGTTACAATATCGTGGGATTAAAAAGAAATTGAAAAAAAAGGAGTGCTGTGATCCCCCTCCTTCCTAAAACATGATCATCATGTACTATGATTATACTAGGAGGAAGATTATTATTATAATTTTCAAAAAAGTGTACAGAAAGTATACCTGATTTTCACCTTGGCACCACCCACCTGAAAACACACACACACACACACACACACACACACACACACGAGAACGGGTGTTACATTTGACTCTCCATTAAATGGCATTTATTTTACACCAGTCACTAGTCGTACGTAGCACTTTCCATCATTAGCCCGTAGCACCAGCCTCGACAACCTTACAAGTGTATGCAAAGGCTCAACTTGTATGTAACTTAGATAGCATTTTATGTAGACATGGCACTCAATAGTGTATACGCATAGTTTCATTATATATATTCCACTGTTAGGTTATTATCTTACGTATGATTCTTGATGACATTTTTGCATACCGGTACATTTGTTTTGTTCTTGCTTACTGTAAATCACTCTGGATTAAATGCCTACATTGTAAATTGTCTAGTCTGCTCCTCAGAATCTAGTAGTTTTAATTTACATTATTTACCGAAATCTATTACAACAGCTCATCTCTCTCTCTCTGCATTATTTCTGCTGCCCCCCCCCCCCTCCCTCCCTCCCCACGCAGCTCGTAAGATCTCCATCCTCAAGGGCCTCCGCGACACCGAGACGTTTGAGCACGAGACGGCCTCCTTCGAGGCGGAGCTGTCCCACGGAGACGTGGAGGGGGTGTGGCAGAAGGACGGCATACGGGTCAAGTCCAACAACCAGTGGCGAGTGAGCGTCAATGGAACCACGCACGGCCTCACCCTGCCCAACCTCACCCTGGAGGACACCGGGACCATCGTGTTCTCCGCCGAGGGCGTGCGCTCCACCGCCAGACTCACCGTTAAAGGTACCATAGCAGTGGTGGAGAAAGTACTCGCGTTTGTTACATTTAGGCCTGACGTCGAAATTTTAAAAAATGTCTGACAGTTTTCTGAAATACCTATGATTCTGTATCAGTGTGGTGCTCAATATTTCATGTCAAGGACCCCCAAAATTATATGTAACTGGCCATCGACCCCCATCTGAAAATATGTTGTTCCAGGAACCCCTCAGAAGCAAAGATTCAAGTTAAAAACGTTCGCTCTGAAAGAATATATTCAAAGATTTGTGCCACATTTTCACGATTTAAAAAAAATAGCAGACCTACAAGTTCATAGCGCGGCACTTAAAGTACTAAAAGTAAAAAAGTATTCATTATGCAGAATGTGCCATATCAAGTTTGAAACATTTGAGCTGGAAACCGGGTTCAAATCCTGCTTTAAAGGTTCAGGTTCTATGGTATGGTAACTTCTTTAGAACTATTTATATAAATACTAAAATAGTAAAAATAAAAATAGCATTGATATTAACAAATAAGTTACCCTGATTCACAGTGAAGACCCACAGCATAACAGAATCATGTTTGACTGTAATGATTGATTGATTGATTGATTGACAGAGACACCGGTGACGATCCTCAGAAAGCTGCTCCCCCTGCGTGTGGAGGAGGGGTCACAGCCCACCCTGGAGTGTGAGTTCTCCAGGGCGCACCTGGAGGTCAAGTGGCTCAAGGTAGAAACTAAATGCAGCTTCCTTCTGCTTTACAGACCAAACTAACTAGTCATGTTCATTATCCCATTCTGACCTGAGATCAGATTCTAAAAATGTATTCTACATCCTGACAGTTTTTTTTTTTTTTTTTTTTGATTTTTCAAAAATAGCAGACCTACAAGCTCGTAGCGCTATGAGCTTGTAGATCTGCTATTTTTCAATAGCTAAAGCATAATATAATGCCAACACCAAAAGGGGTTCCCGCCCAAAATGGGTTGTTGTACTGGCCAACTTCACTATACCACCACAAACAATAACTTCTCATAACCTGACCAAAAGTGTTATGGTCATGATTCACCAGGAGCCTGGATGGCTTGGTTCCAGGCCAATATAAATATTATATTAATATTATATTTTATATAATAATATTAATATTTTCAGAAAGCTCTAATGCAAAGGCATTAGAGCTATGGACCAGAGCTAAGAAAACTATGGAGGGAAAAAAATGAATGGGCTTTTGACTTGTGGAACCACATGGAGTAGGAGAGATTGTGGAACCACAAAATGTCCGCCATACTGTATCGTTACACCCAGATTCTCCATAGTGTCAAACCTCACTGCAAGTGTTTAGATCCTATTAATCATACGTAAAATGTTGAGGTATTTGTATATTACTTTATTTCTAATGTCCAGTTCTTTTACTTCTGCTCCACTACATCTCAGATCCAAACATTGTACTTTTACTTGAAGATTTTGATTATTATTAACATACATTACCCATTTCAGCCCCATATATACAGACCATTTGAAAATAGCCAACCTACAAGCGTATTTCTATATTGCAGTATTGATACTCTCACTCAAGTAAAAAAAAAAAAACACCACCGAGTGGAGATGAGACCAACATGTCTACCTGTTCATTGTGTTGTGTTAACACAGGACGGTGTGGAGATCAAACCGGGGAAGAACGTCAGGATCTACTCCATGGGGAGAAAACGCTTCTGTCAGATCCTGGAGTGCAGCCTGGCCGACTCCGCCACCTACACATGTGACATGGGAGAGATGAGCACCTCCTGTTCCCTGGACGTTTACGGTATGCATTAATAAGCAAATCTCTGCAGAAACCAGCTTTGTCCAAAGAACAAAACTATCGATACATTGTCACATACTTGAATGTGTCGGTATTATCATCACTTTACCCAAATACAGCTCAAGTGGAGGTAGGAGGTTTTTGACCATTACGGTTCACTTCTGACTCCGTGACTGTCTTTCTAATCAATGATGGAATACACAAAGTTAGAGTTAGGTGGTTTGACCGACTGTTTTGAGGATCCAATGGAGTTAAGGAGGTTAAATTAGTCAGAAGCACTTTGGTTCAAGTTTGTAAAGCCCACACACAGGCATAAAGGGTGTTCAATAGCACTGACTTGTTTAAAAAAATTAAAAAAAGATAACAAATGGAGATAGCTGCAGGGTTTCTGCCAAACAACGGCAATATCAAACAACATTTAACGATGCTATACCGTCAACCGTGCATTTAATTTCAAACTAAAAGTCCAGTTGTATTTATGTTTTACTGCAGCACCACCTAGTGGTTATAAGGAGGAGTTGACATCCGAGCTCAATTCCTCATAATATTAGAAAATGATTATTGGTGTCTATTTCTGCTGTTTAATAAAGACATACTCTTCTAAAGTAATTAACAGCACAAACAAGAATAATGCTTAAAGGACAACTTAGTTTTTTTGGTTTTCAACCAAGGTTCATGTTTTAGGTCTAGTAGGACTATAGTAAATAATAAAGAAATCAACATAAAATGTAGTGAAAAGAATAATACACATTTAGCCACTTGTTCGAATGTCCCCACCCCCCTTCAAACACTGCTGAAATCGTTAATAACAAACTACAATATGAACCTTGCTTAAAAAAAGAAAAGTTGTCCTTGAGTGGACTGCATCATCCATCCATATATCCAGAGACATTGAATTATGAACTCTTCAGTCACAGTATTTATGAATTATGAACTCTTCAGTCACAGTATACCTCCATGGGAGGCAGTGTATTTTACACAGCTGGCCCAGACAGTTCCCCTGATGGAATCCCATTGTGTGTCTCACACAGAACATCAACTGGAGCTCGTCCAACGTCTGGAAGACCTGTACGTGCAGGAGGACAACAATGCCGTCTTCATGTGTGAGGTGTCCCTGGAGGACGTGACGGGGGAGTGGTACAAGGGCGGACACAAGATACGGCCCACCAGCACCATTAAGATCCGCACTGAAGGTAGGGAACCAATGGAACCGCTCCAGTTCAGCTCACTGGCACCGGGTGCTTTACTGGTTATGGGAATTCAATTCATTAAGGCAAACGTTTCGGCTATCACTGACGAAGGCTGGATAGCCGAAACGAATGTCTCTTTTGTTACATGATGTAAAGATACTGCGACCCTGCAGTACCTTTATAAATTATAAGTGGATATAGCGTATACCAACCAGAGAAGTCAAGAGCGCAGTGGTTGCATGAAGTAAATTCAAAATAGTTAAGGCAGAGGTATTTTGGAGAAACTTCAGAGCACAGAAAAGTAATTAAGAAATAAGAATATTACAAATGTGTATACATTTCAGGAATTTAGCAGAAGTTCAAAACAGTGCGGTTTTCTCCCCCGTGCAGGGACCAAGCACTTCCTTCTGATGTGCAACGTCAAGGCTGAGGACTCTGGTGAGATCCGCTTTGCGGCCAAAGATGTCGAATCCACAGCCTACCTTGAGATAAAAGGTAAACATGCTTTCCACCACTTCCGACACGTATCTTTGTCAACAGGCTTATTGAAAGACATTGAAAACATTATTATACTAATGAGACAAAACAATCCCACTGCTCAGTGTGAACTGAGCAGTGCAGACTGTGTGTGTGTGTGTGTGTGTGTGTGTGTGTGTGTGTCGAATGCAACCCCAATTAGCCGACTGCTCATAGTGAATGAGCCCGGCTGCTCAACAGTGTGTGACCCGATTGAAACCCCAATTCTCCGCAAGGGGTCATGCTCAAAACATACTGTACAAACAGAGACACACACAGCCCTTCATTGGAGCGTATAGCGGCGTGCTGTGCACCACTCAAAAATAACTAAACTCACCGAAATCTGCTTTTTCTTTACATTCTTTGTGTCCACTTAAGAGCTTCCGGTGTCCATCGTGAAACCCCTGCGCGACCGCACGGCCCTGGAGAAGCACCGCGTCATCATGGAGTGCACGGCATCCTCGGCTCGCTGTGGTGTCACCTGGTTCAAGGACGGCGAGGAACTGGCCTCCTCGGACCGGCTCGAGATCATCGCCGACGGCTGCTCGCACAGGCTGCAGATCCAGGAGGTGGCGCTAGAGGACGAGGGCACGTACACCATCGAGGTCGGCGAGCACACGTCCAAAGCCAAGCTGCTGGTGGAAGGTCAGTTGTTTGGACAGTGGTGGAAAAAGTACTCAGTTGTTTTACTTAAGCAAAAGTATCAATACTGCCATGAAATTACAAGTCAAAGTCCGGAATTTAAAAACAATACTTGAGTAAAAGTGTCGGCACCAAAATGTACTTAAAAGTACTAAAAGTAAAAGTACTCATAATGCAGAATGTCCTGATTCACAAGTTCAAAATGTGTACCAAATCTTTTGAAAATAGCCAATCTACAAGCTCACAATGAGTCGCATCGCGACGCATTGTGAGCTTGTAGATCTGACATTTTCAAATGGCCGAAAGTACATGATCTATGTATTTAAAGGCCCAATCTGGGATAGTTTTGAACATTTGTTATTCACATAATATTGTTAAAGAGATTAATTTGTATTTCTAGAATAAGCATTTAGGAACATTCCTACCCATGAATCTATTTCTATTTCACTAATGTTATATCATGTTTGTAGTGCCTAAGCCCTATGCTAATGGCACTACTGGTTGCCGACGGCCAGGTGGAAGTTCTTGCATGTGCTCAGTTGAGTTTAACTTATGATTTATTCTCTGCAGCCATTTTCCTATACAGCATACACATAAAATAATACAAAATAAATAGTCTAACAAACACAGGCGACCAGCCCTCCTGAACACAGTGGGAAACTGTTAGCCTCTGCCGTCTGCCACTGGCAACACCTGTGCCTGATTAGCAACCTGGTTAAATACCTGGGCTGGCCTTGACATTGACCAAGCTGCAGTGACATTAACAATTTGGAAAACATTAGGACATAATGACTCTTACAACATTCATTACAAAAAGTAAATAAAATGTATTAAACCTACAGCCTCAAAGTAAAAATTTTAAATAATGTATCAGTAGAATAAAACACGTCATTACTGTTACTTTTTAGTTTTGAGGCTGTTTGAGGCATTCTTTTATGCTTGGAACACTGATTTGGCCTTTACTATCAGCATGTCGTTGCTGTCCGGATGAAACCACCTAACCTAATTTATATTATTATTATATATTTTTTCTTCATAAATCAATGCTATTTATGTGTGTTGGTTAGAATAATATTGAACCAATGAAAAGTATTAAAAACCGCTTTGACAAAAACCTCCTAACTACACTTGAGCTGGATGTTTTGTTTTGGAGTTGGGTGGTTTCTTCCAGACAGCAGATATGTCCGCATTAATCCAGCTTTAAAAATATATTTTTTAAATAATTGTTTTGGTATTCGCATGGTAGAGACAGCCTACATCCCGATTGTCAGTGCACATGCCCATGCACACGGTTATTAGTGTTTTTTCTGCTCAAAATGGGACAAAGTACAATGTTTGGGAGCTTACAGTAAAAAACATTAATCCAAGCTTGCACTAAGACAATTGAGTGAGGCTAGACTACAGATATGAAGGCTATCTCTTCCGGGTCGGGCGGATGTGGCTCTTCTCTGCTTACAGTATTTCGTGCATTTCTCTGGCACTGCCCTCACGATCCCGCCTATGGTAACGGGAGGGAATTTAAAAGTAACACAGGCTGTTTCCTCCCTCACAGCGCAAGCCCTTGTGATTGTCCAAGAGCTTGAAGATGTGGAAGTGACAGAACCAGACGCGGCGTGCTTCCAGTGCCAAGTGTCCGTGGACATCAGCAAGTCCCCCATTTGGACCCTGAACGGGGAGGCCCTACAGTCGGGCCCAGGGGTCCGCATTGAGAACAAAGGGACAGTCCACAAACTCACCCTGAAAAACACCAGCGTGGACATGAGCGGAACGGTTCGATTTACCACGGGAAAGGCTAAAAGCACTGCCACGCTGTGCGTGAAGAGAGAGTAGATGACTCGGGAAGGAAAGTGAAAGAAAGTGACTTTGTGAATGTGAATTACTTACTGTAATTGCACGTTCCTTACAGCTTGTCTACAGCTAGTGGTTGTGGAGGAAACCTCGGAAGTCGGCGTCAATTTCAAACGGACAGTATTCAGAGAGGTGAGATATTCAGGCTGGATTGCAGTCACGGGGCCATATCTTGCGCCACCCCTTATCCCTAAACTTATTTGCCATTTTTTACTATTTTGAAAAACATTGTAAAATAGTTCAACTAGCCGATCTACATCGACACGTTGTTGTGAGCTTGTAGATCGGCTATTTGAACTATTTTATTATTATTATTTTATTTTTCAAAATAGTAAAAAATTACAAATACATTCAGGGATAAGGGGTAAGGAAGACATAGCCCATGATGTAATGGAAGGGTTCCACAGCACAGAAACGTTCACAAATACCGTTCCTCTGGTTGAGAAATAACTTAACATTCTGATGTTCTCCGGAACAAGACAATTATGAATAAATGAATGCAATAAAGTTGCAGCGTTTTATTCCATCAGATAAGTGGTCTATTTTGAAGATCGCAGTGCACATAACAGCACATTTTGGAGGATTCTGTCAAATTGTACATGCACAGTATGTAGCTTGTGGTTGTGGTTAAGAGTGTCCGCCCTGAGACTGGGAGGTCGGGGTTCGATCCCTGGCCGGGCCATACCAAAGACTCCAACATGGGGCCTCCGTGCTTAGAGCACTCAGCATCAAGGGTTGGATTGGGTGTACGTCCCTGCAACATACTAGAGTCATGTCCAGGGGGAGTACATGGAGCTGCCTCACGCCTCATCTACACAGACAAGGAGCGTACCGTCTGAAAAACTCTCCTGATATGGAGCGTCGGTCATTTTGCCGCGACGTAGCCTGAACCAATCAAATAACCAATTAAAACCTTGCTAAAATAGAGACCCTGCGAGCGAATATAGGAGGGGCGGACGACGTCGCTGCACGCTCGCAGTACGTCAGGACAGTCTCATTGAAAAACATGTATTCTAATGACATGTCATCGCTGTGTAGATGAGGTGTCACGCTACAGAAACAGGAGATAGGCTCCGAGTCCTATGGGCCTCATGGCTTGGCAAGGGTTACATACTTACAGTATGTGGCTTGGGAATTGAACAGCTCGGACACATTGAAAAATATGTGTGGCCTTCCAGCCCAAGTTACTATGAGTGCAGTTTTGAACACAATAATCACAATGTGGTCAGTTGTGAAGCTACTGTACAGACTGGTTGCTTCTGTGAATTCCTTAGTGTGGCGACGGTCTATGCACAATTTGGTCAAATGGAAATAGTCGTCTTTAAACATTACACACTTCACCTCATCATTTTCAGCTACGATAAAAACATGAGTTTTGGTATTATAGTTCAATTAAACATTAAAAATCAACCAGGACTTTCATTTAGAATTTATGGAACAAAACATCTTATTACATACAGTTCAATACAATTTGGTATGATAAACAGACATCACAAACTAGGTTACATCTATTCAATCATGAGTACATACATACATGAATATTTCCATATATTAATGTCCTTTCTTTTTTGCTTTATTACTGTGCAAAACAGAATATACATATCCACTGAATGTATAAGTACAGTAACAAGGGAATGTGCCCCACAGAACATCCACTTTAAGAGGAAATGCAAAAAGTAACTATAAACAAGGTGAATATTCCTCCCAAGTACCAGGTGATAGCTACATCTACAAAATAATTGCTATGTTGGTATGTAAGTAAATCTCACTTATTTTAACAGCCATTAGTCATCTTGTTTGTAAAAAAAAAAAAGAAAAGAAAATAGTAAGTAATTTTGAAAAAGCAAAGAGCATGTAATTTAAAATTGGATTTACATAATAATTTAAGTGAATCTCTTCAACTTTTGATCTAATTGAGATAGTGTTGGCTTACAGTACATGGAATATACTGTTGTATGTTTCAAATGTATTTACCCTGTTTATATGTTCCTACAAAAGTAGATATATGAGGTAACCGAACACCCCTTGCATTACAATAGCAAGAAGAACCATGTCTCTCCTCTGGGAAACAATATCAGAACATGTTGGAACCATCTTGCGTAAAACAAAGGAAAAAAAAGACATCTAATAATCTTTGTGATCATTAATTAATTATTCTATTGTTCGTTTTTATTGAGAACGACAACATTTAGAAAAATAGTGTAATCTGTTTTCAACTGTGGATTTATTGATCCACTTGGGACTAGCCTGCTAGCTTAGTCAAACCCAGCGGAGCATTCCTCCGTGTCAACAAGCAGACATATAGGGCAACAAATATCGTATGGAAAATATAATGCAATGATGTACAGTCCCTGTTTAAACCCTGTCATTTTATGAAAAATAAATACCTACTGTAGGCAACCATGACTAAATTAGCATTGTTTGCAGATGTGCTCTGCAACAAAAAAAAATATTAACGATCAAAGACGCCATTACACAAAGGTTGGCACATTCAGACATGTACAGTACAGTACTGATACTTTGCTGATCTCTCAAGGCACAGAAACTTGCGCTTAACAACTCACAAGACATCTTTCAGTCCCCAATATGACTTATTACAAGATCCTGAAATTGTTTCAAAGCCCATATGTACTGTACCGATCAGTAAAGAAAAAATATATATCTTTACGCTGCAGCTTATGATGGAGCGAAAACAACTCTAAAAAAAAAACATTTCTCCGTTTTAACTTCACTACTTTCATTTCCCACACATCTGCAGTCCTTTAATGCTATTAAGGTTCAAGTTTTGTTTAAGGTTATAAAACAAACAGATGCATTACAAAACCAACTCTCATACATCAATGCAACTATATGGCCAACTAAGGCCTGTTGCTCAAAACACGAACATCAATGCATTTTCGTTTGCACTTACATAGTTTTCCCAACACAAACCTAGACAGTTCAACCGCCCAAGAGTAAAATGTAATAATTTCCCAGGTCTTCAAAAAGATGAACAGAGCTCATCAATACTCAATCTTAAGTCAATATGGCCTAAAGAGGCATGCCTGAAAATCTTACGAGGAATCAATAGAGTATACATCCCGGTGCTCTCATTTCAGATGCATCAACGTCTGCATCAACCAAGTCCACTGCAGTGATTGTAAACTGCCCTACCAGTAGGTGGCATTCACCTGGTGTCTAACCAAAGTCTGCATCAACCAAGTCCACTGCAGTGATTGTAAACTGCCCTACCAGTAGGTGGCATTCACCTGGTGTCTAACCAAAGTCAATGGAAGATCCATCAAACATAAATAACTCAACCCCTTTTTCTCTTTCTTTCACGACATCATGGCTTACCTTCGATAGGATTTTTGAAAAGCCAAATGTCTTCTGGCTATTTGACATTTTATATTAAAACGTGTAATAAAACCTACCTTTTACACACACAAAAAACGGAAAGCGAGCAGTCCATTTTAGTTTCAGGATTAGGAAAAATATATAATATGTACTGTATATAATGCTGAATAAATACAGTACACTGCAGAAACATTCAATTGTTTCAAGGCACTGTCGCTTTGAAGACTGGGATGGGGCATTTCACTGTGCCACTTTTGGTGTCCAAAACAGACAATTACAATTTGTCTCACAAAGATAGGCTTCTGAAGCAAAGTGGAACTGAGGCCAGTCCTAGAGATTATCGTGTAAAGTGCTGTCCAGTTTTAAATGAATCTGATTATGCTGTTACAAAGGATTATTCTGTTAAAAAACGGGGTCGTATCATAATCGGGGGACTAGACTAAGTATTTGACATTCAATGTTCTGTTTCCACAAATGGGGGTCGTCTTATAATCAGACTTGTCTTATATTCGGCACAATACGGGTACCCATATTGCTATGAGACAAAACAAACCCCAGAAGGGATGTTGAGAAAAATGTAGAAAAGAATGAATCCCGAAGAACGACATCGAGATGAACGCGGTCCTATTGGCTTACCTCACAGCAAAGATGGGGCACAATGATGCAAAGCAGAGGGCAGAGATGGATGCACAGCTCCGGGAGGAGATGGAAGAAGATCTGACCGTCTACGTAAGGAGGTCCAGGAGATGAAGAGGCAGTACCTCCAGGCGGAGGAGAGAATTCTGAATGAGATGCTGGATTTACAGATTGCAGCATTGAAGCCAGTGGTTGAAGCTTTTCACAGGAGATTACAAATCTATCGCCTCTGCCATTGACACCACCCGGCATGAGCTTCCTGTAAAGAACATCCACATCCAAGGAATTTTTGGATAAAGCAGAAGCTTGCCTAAAGGACGGTGAGAGGATCCTGATGGACTGTACGCAATGGAGATCAAGACAACACCAATGTGAAATGACTGAGAGACATGAAAAAGGCTTCAAAGGATATCAGTCACGAGCTGTCCCAAGGCTTTTCAGAGCTGCTGGAGTTGTCGGGGTTTTGGAAGAAGAACCTGGGCACAGGGAAGCAGGATCCAGGAGCTGCACGGCTCCAAGTGAAGGACCCGCGTCACCCACTCACTGTTGTTGTATATTAGAGACCTGTGTGATGAGTGAAACCGGGTGTAGGTCTCTATTGTATATATTTATGTATTAACAACTTAACTTTTATTGTAATTTTGTAAAAAATAAAAAAATAAAAGAATGAATCAGCAAAAAAATTATATACAAAAAAACAAAACAAAGAAAACAACATTAGATGAGATGCACTTATCCACGTGGAAGTTCTAAAGTCACAATTTTGATAAACGGTGGCTATGGTTTTTAACCATTCCCTGTGGATCACACGTGCTTCCATACACAGGAGAATCCAAACTCACCGAAATGGGAAATGTGTCAAAGTTAAAGTCAACGAGAAAAGAGTGTGTGGCTAAATCATTCAGAGTATTTGCCAAAATTGCCTATGCATATTGCATACCAGTTACCTTCTCACCAACGACATTCTTCAGCTTTTGTTGCAAACAAACAAAAGATAACCCTCCATTACAGTCCTGCTTGGGGTTTGTATGTAGGACCAGATCAGACCATTTCCAGCACCCAGTTCTCTGCATTACGGATGCCTGGCTGTGCCTGTGACTATTGTCATTTTACTGTATACCTTGCTGCTTGAGGACAGTGTAGACGTTATCTACTTTGCTCATCTTCTCGAAGAAGGGGATGAGGTCCAGCAGCTCCGTGTCAGACATGTCGTCGAACCACGAGACCACAGGCACCTGGACACAAACACAGAGGTTTGGGGGGATGGGGGGGGGGAGAGAGTCAGAAAATAACAGGTTCACTCTTCTTCACAGCACAAAGTGCCTCAATAAGTTGCCAGGAGTCATGCTGAAGTGTTCTTGAGCGGGACACTGAGGCCACCTTTACGTTAGCCTCGGAAACCCAGACCCAAAATCTGGGTCCGAGTCCACATCAATTCGGCATAGAGTAGCGCAAACATCGCTCACTCTCTGTTGATTTCTGATCTTTGTTAAATTGACACACACACGCACACATGTACACGCACAAACTCCTCTCTCTCTCTCTGTCGCTCTACGTAATTAGTTTCATGTCGCACAGCTGCGCATAGTTTCTCCCGGCGGATCCTGCCGGGAGCTGCCTATGCCATAAAAAGCATAGGTGAGTTCCAGGCTACCTTTACGTCAACGGTCTACAAAAAAAGAAGAAAACAGCAAAATAAAATATCAGACGTGCCTTCCGTTTAGACGGCGATGGCGTTATCGCGGGGGTTGATAACGTAACAAAGTGGGAAAAGGGGAATATCCGCACTCTTCTTAATAAAGTTTGAGTTTCTTTATTTCATCAAATCACAAGCAAACGTAACAAAGTGAAAACGGTGAATCCACAAAGCGTGTGACATCATGGCTCACGTTAGTAAGTATTAAGTAAGCCTTGTCGTTCAAGTGTTCATGTTTTTTAGACAGATGCTAGGTTTGACGTTCACTTGTATGCTAGTTCCTTTGAACTCTGTGCACCTGTGCACTAATAAGTCACTCTGGATTAAAGCATCTTCTTAATGCATAAACAAATTAATGGAAAACAATGGCTTCACCAAGAAGAAGAAAAAGACGAAAACCTATAAGGTGAATCATTTATACCAGACCATGCTATGGAATTTTAACTCTGGCCATCTCAAAGATTTGATCAGTGAGAGGAGGTTGGGCTCAGTCAACCTGCCCTTCATAATAATTATTCCTGGCTAATAGTACATAGTACACGTCTTACCGCGTTGTCCGGGTGGAAGATATAAGAGGCGGGGGAGTTGTCGATGATGATGACCTTGTTGAGGTCACGGCCCAAGCGGCTCAGGTCTTTGACATAGTTCCCGCGGTGGAACACGCACGACTCTCGGAACAGGCGACATCGGAACGCGCCCCACTTGTCCAGGAGATCCGATACAGGGTCTGCATACTGGGGCACAGACAGACAGACATGTTTAAATATCAGCTACTGTACATACTTAAACCCATTTAGACCTGAGGACGCAACTGTGTCACCTTATAGCTTTTAGAATAAAATAGAACAGCGCACATCCTCCGATCTTAGTGCTGAGCCAAACTGTTAAACTAACAGATATCATGAAGAAAGGCAAAGGCTCGCAACTCACTTTTGTAATGCTCCAAGTATTTATTCACAATCACAGCAGGCAGGACATACAACATTTCGACCGGTATTGGTCTTTTTCAAGTATCAAAAAACACCAACACCGGTCGAATGTAAATACTTGGAGCATTACAAAAGTCAGTTGCGAGCCTTTGCTTTTCTTCACCTTATAGCTTTTAACCACTTTAACATTTTTTTTTGTATCTGGAGAGAACGAGCTGTAGAGTTGGCGGTGTGATAAAGATGTACTGACAATCCATTCTACTACTTAATAGGCAGTACAATAATGGTCTCACCTTGGCTAAACTGGCAGTGAACAGGACACACTCAAAGAGCTGTCCCATCCTCTTCAGGAACTCATCTACATGAGGCCTTTTGAGCACGTACACCTGGAACGCCACAGATTTCCAACACCGTTATAATTTACAATTTAGGCATTTTAGCAGATGCTCTTAATCCAGAGCGATTTACAGTAAGCAAGAACCAAAAACATGGCAATACATCAAATGCATAAAAATAGTCATCATGAGTCATACGTAAGATAAGAACCTAACAGTGGAATATCTATTCATGAAACTATGCGTAATGCGTATACATTATAGTTATGTCAGGACTCAGGAGGAAGGTAGCATACAGTGGACAGAAATCCACCGAATCCATAGTTAAAGAAATCCTGGCTAGAAAAACATCCAATAAATAAAGAGGTTCCTTTGAATTTCCTTCCGCGTTCTTTCCAAGGCTCTGCAATGTGCTCTGTGAATGGAGGACAGCGTTCCTGAACCAAGTCATCCGGAATAGGCTCTGCTTGTCTGAACAAACCTATCCTGGATTACTTGAATCAGGCCCGGACCTTGGGGCACGTCATCTGTCCTCACACAGCCATTTTCAAAATCCCTTAAATGCTAACGGCACTGTCCGGCACGTAGCAATTTGAACCTCCAGAGTGGCGAGCTGGGACCAGCACAGGAACGGTGAGGTCAGTGGATGAGAACACATAACGTGACCTGTGTGGGCAGTTGACTAGACAAGACGTTAACACATGCCTGCATGTCCTGACAAAAAAAAGGGCTTTTTCTGGCCTCCAAAAAACTGCGCTTTCATTTTTAGTGGGTTTCAAACCACTGATGTACAGTAACATAGAGATATCATACAACCGACACACGTTATAGTCAAACAAATCCAATATCAATATGATTCTAATGCTTGACAGTCATTAGTATGGCGGGCATTCGTACCTGGTGTTGCGTGCCATCAATCTCCACTGGAATGATGAAGTCTGCGTTGTTCACTGGCTGTTGGGAGTAACAAAGACAAATCAATGAAACATGTGCCATTTTTTGGTGGATGTCTTTACCCACAATGCCTTAAGTGTTAGCATCAAACCAATAATTGTCTTTGTGTGGTCTTATAGTGCATGGTGTACCCTTTGATTTACATGGGTAGAACCCACAGCCTCAGTAATGTTAATGGTGGTACATCTCTGTTGTAGCTCTACAAAGGCAATGCAAACTATGGTGCTTTTATGCGACACCAAAGCGCTTTACATTCACCCACTTAACCACGCATTCACACACCAATGGCATAGGAAACCACTGATTGACACAGGGGTGAAAAATGGGTTACAAAATCGTGGGATAAAAAATATATTAAAAAAAAAAGGAAACCACTGATTGATTGATTGATTGATTGAAGACTTCAAGAGACGGCTGTTCGTAAAGACAGTGGAGTCAGGACTTCTGTATATGGGATCAAGACATGACAAAGCACAGCAGGAAACCACAGAACACGTCACAGCACAGCAGGAAAGGGCCCTGGGTGGTGTCTACGCAAGAATGCCATGAACGGCACCACTACTGTAAGCGTCACATACTGTTGGGAGGACACAATCACCTACCACAGGTCACAGACAAGGTCAGAGAGAGAGAGAAGGTACGAGGCTGGCTGGGCACTGTGTGTAAAGCACCCGGAACTTGTGGCAAGCAAATGGACACTGTGGGAGCCAACCCAGCGCGCAGCCAGGGGTGGAATGAGGCGCACACCACCTATGTAGATGCACTGCATTGAGACAGCGGATACATGCCGCGTTGTGAGCTTGTAGGCCAGCTATTTCGACGCAACAATGCGAAATCACGCAACGAAGTATGTATGAATCGGGAGACTGATTTGTTCTGCAACTACTTCATTTTGAAGTGGGAAAAGGTTGGACTGTTTATAGTATGCTGCAGGCTTTGGTGCTTGACCACATCTGCAATGGGAATGGAAGTTGCTCCACAACCATCGCAGTTTTAGATTGATATACATAGGGAATAGAACGCACAACTCACGACAGGGTGAGAACCATGCACTACCTAGAAACATAAATATGCCTGCGGAAATCCATGGTTATTTGTATTCGAGAACCAGATATCCTGGGTTTGGTGTCTGCCAAAGATGACGGCAATGTCATTGTAGCTGCCAACAACAACCAGAGGATGATTAGCTAGACCTTACAGCAGGGTTCCCCAATTCATTTTCCTCAAGGGCCATATTTGTTTTCTTTCCATAAAAAGAAGCCAGGAGGAGATAAACAAACATGACATGTAACTGTCCATATACCAGTGGTGTCAAGTAACTAAGTATATTTACTAGTACTGTTTACTTTACTAAGTACTGTTTGCAATACTTTTACTTCTACTCCACTACATCTCAGAGGCAATTGTTTGAATACTTTACTTACTAGTTACTTGTAGATTCTGATTAAAATGACAAAATATACAGAAACCACTTCAGCCCTATATATACACGTATAGTTAATTTACACTATGCAGAGGGATTATAATTATTATGTATTGTTTTCATACACTTCTCACCTTGAAAGAGCTGTGAACTAATGTCTCATCCAGGTCGATGACCACACAGATCTTTCCAGCATCTTTGGACTTTGCCGGAGGCAGCAATGGTCTCACCTGGATATAGAAATAAGAATAAATGCACAACACGTTTACTTGAAGCTGCACGAAACAACGAACCATCAGCTCTAAACAAAAACATCAAGCAACGCTTACTTGCGAGTTGCGACTTACCGGTACAAAGCGACATCTGAAAGATGAGAAAGTCAGAGACTGAATGACATAGAGAGAGAGAGAGAGAGACAGACAGGCAGGCTTGTTTTACTTTGTTTTCTCACTGCAGATACAGCAAGACCCCTGGCCCCAATATAGCTGGTCGTTAGAGCAATGACTAGCCCCTTTCAGAACCCTGTATACCAAATTTTGTATTTGGGATGACAGCATCCAGGGTCTCTTGAAAGTCAATTCCTTCACCCATCCACCCGCGGAAAGGCATTAATCGGATTAGAATTAATCTAATTCTAATGCAGACTAAAACAAACAGACACGATAAACAACATCATCTGATTTGGCATCAGCGCATCAGGGGTCACCAGAGGTCAAGTCGCAGTTTCTCAACGTTGGTTCCGGGGACCACCAGGCCTGAGGGATCATTATGGATCTGTAACTCAGAGAAATGGAACAAATGGAACCACATGATTTCATGTTCCATTTGCACACTCTCAAGAGTTAAATTAACACCGGATTTTACAGTGTGGGTTCAACAAAATCATATCAAATGGCCATGGGGTGTCCGTGGCCTAATAATGCATATCGTTGCTGTCGGGAAGAAACCTCATTTTTGAGGGTTTTTTGCATAAATCAGTAATATTGAACACCATTTACGTCTGTGTGTTTTTTCGAAAATATCGAACCAATGGAAAGTGGTAAAAAGCGCTTTGGACAAAACCTCTTAACTCCATTTGACCCTCAAACTGTCTGCTAAAACAGCTAACTCCACCACCTCTTATGCAAGTAATTGAGAATATATAAAGTCACAACACCAACTTTGATGAGGCGGTATTGCTTAGTTTTCAAAATATAAGGTTTTTTTCCTGAAAAAATGAACATTTTGGAGTTATGAGGTTTCCTTCCACAGAAGAGATATAAAAACGGGTTGAGGACCACTCTGTGAAGGCACCTTGGAGACTATTCCGTTCTCTTCAACCAGCAGCGGGGCGTTGTTGTTGCCCGGCGGGGTCTCCGAACGCTCTTCACACAGGCAGCAGAACAGGCCGGACAGGAGGCCTCCACTTCTGGGCTTTTTGGACGACTGGGAGGAACCTGGGACAGAAGGAGCGGATGCCATTTATGGATGAAATGATTAATTAGACTCGTGTACAATAAATGCCTCACACACATGCCTCACAAGAGTTCTTCCATAACCATAACACTGATCTTAGTGACAGACTGTCACAGACATTCCACCCAGTCCATCAATAAATGTTTTCAACACTTGGGAGTGTTGCTACGGCAGCTGAGGAGCTGTCCTTGATAAAATAACCCCAGTTTGACATATTTGAAGTGACATAGACGTCTGTGTGTTGAACGAGTTTCCTGTTCCCTCCAGGGCCTTCAAAACCTTTTCAAAGCCTTCATCATCATTTCAGAACAACATGAGTGTTGAAAAATGAGCAGCCTAATTGCCTTTCTGATACAGACAGTCATGGCGGCAAGACTAAAGGAGAGGAGAAAAACAGATTTTTATTTTCAAAATGAGTTAAGAGTCCACAGCAGTGAACCTTTCATGCCTGTTTTCTCAACTCGCTGTTTTCTGCAAGACATTACTCTATAAGCCAAATTTTTGTTACTCTTTTGTTACTCTATTGACCCTCCAAAACGGGAGGGTCAAACTGAAAAATCAATGTCAAATGAACGAAAGTAAAAACATTTCAATGACTTATCCTCTGTCAGAAACGGTCACAATTGTTGGAGATGTGAAATGTGTTTCAATTGTTGGAGATGTGAAACAGCAACAACAGCAATAAAGTATCATCAAAAGTATGTCATCATAGACATGTCTGGAGTCACCAGCCGCTATTCACAAGTCAATGAGGAGTCATCCACTGTGACTGGGAGAGCGTTTGAGTAGGAAGAAGGCATTATTTCATTCCTACCAATGAATGATTGACAAACTCTGCCAAAACCAACTTTTGAAAATAATTGGCCTAGGGCTAGTAAGAGATGATGAGGCCACTAAGAAGAAAACACCTGCTTGGAATATGAAAGAAATGTCCTGTACAGTAACGTGGAGAATGAAGGGTCAAAATATATGTCAACAGTGTGCGCAATCACGTCTAACATTTTACATGTAAGGTCCGTTACCGTTACAGACGCTCTCATCTGGAACAACTGACTGAGAAGCATTTGTACATCAGTACAAGAACAGAGATGATCCGAAATAAACTGTGTATTGATTTAGAGAAAAACAATGAACCTTAAAACACACACACACACACACACACACACACACACACACTTTCAGTGTTAGAATGGACCCCCCACCAAACCTCCACCCCCTTTCGTTCTCTTACACCCCAACCCATCTCTTTCTCTGTCCTGCTCTGGACGTGACCGCGTTACAAACACACAAACCTCTGTTGTCCGACTCCGTGCCTCTCTTTTCACTAACCTCTCCCCCATTCCCCTCTCCTACTCTATTTGTGGACACATGGAGCCCATGTGACCCCGCGGTCGGCGGCTTCTGCCATGGGCACACACAAACAGGAAGAGGAAACAGAAGGGTATCACACATAGAAGAATTGTGAGGTCACAAATTCTTCATTCACAATTGCAGGCAGTACAAGAACTGCAAGACCAAGTGCAGGCAAGGTTTCTGTATACCTGGTTTCTGGTTCCCTTTTTTCCAATCCTGTGTCTTATAATAATAATTACTGAGTGACAATACGATGTTTTCCCATAGACACAGACAGTTTAGCTCTCTTGCCCTTAATCTCTCTCTCGTTGCCCTGTTCACTCGTTTGTTCCCATTTCCCATGGGTCGTTACTCACTTCCTCTGGCCCCAGGTTCCACCCTCATGGCTGTGTTTAGTCGCACATTTGATAGACCAAAAACGAAATAGAGACCAAAATATTTTAAAAACACCCGTTTCATTCATTAACACAAAAGCTAACCCAAAATGTTACGATTATATGAGGTCAGCACATTTTTTGAGCACATTTGGGCAAGTGGCTATGGCCGTTTTTTAGCCCAAGTCTTTTGTGCAAAACTAATGCTTGGAAGGGATTCAGAATCATGAAACCCCTCTAGTTTGACACGTCACATGCTACTGAAAGCTAGCCTCGCGTTGCGATACTAATATACCACTCCGCTGCGTTGCGGGGCATAATGTATATGCAATAGGGGCGGATGAAGTCTGGCTGCGCCAGGCTAACTGAAGGCACAATACATTTTAGGTAATTTTGCCTTATTGTGCCTTAACAGGTTTTTCATGGTGGCCAACTGGCCATATGGATGAATTTTCCCCGCATTTTTAAGATTGACATGGGGGCTCAATTTGTTTAATAACCCTAGTACGAGATGACAAATCCATTGAGAAACGAACCTTTGCTCTCCGCGGTCACGGAACTGCCGTAAACGACCAAACTATAAATACATTACATTATTTTATTATATTTTATATTCAGTTCAATTCAATCTTAGTGTTTTGCCAGTTATTTCGGAGCCCACTTGCAATACCCTCGCTACACACAGGTCGAGAATCACTGTTATAGAGTATATTGATTATATATATATATGATATATAGTCAATAATGAGGCCATGTTCTCTGCCTAAACAAACTCATTCCAGCGTGATTATATTTGATAAGGGAACCGATCTTCAATCTGTAGTTTATTTCTGCAAATTGCCCAAATTTGTGCATGTACAACTTCCTGGTCTCAATTGCGCATGTTTCTTTCCTTCCAGGGAGCAACATGGAGTCCACTGTATGGTTTTCACTTCCTGTCCTCATTTAATAGTCAGTCCTTGGTCTAGGAGTGGGAGTGAACTACAGTGCCGAGGGGAGTCACTCCAAATTTGGTGACGTCAGTGTTGTCCGCTGATTTCTACCAGGGAGGGGCGGAGGGGGGCGCTCAGATCGTTGAATCAATATGGTCCAACACCGTGATCCCAGCGTCACCCGCCCCTCTATACCAGAAAACACAGTGGCTACGCTTAGTGTAAAATGTAAGCACTGGGAGTTGCACCCTTGTCACATAATTGATTTGATAATTCAACCAAAAATGACAATTTCTGTCAATTACTTGATAGCCTTGAATTCATGCAGATTCATTAGTTTATAACCTTCTCAGTGCAGATATTCTCAGTGGAATATTAAATCAGGAATGCGACATGAACGAAAAAAATATATCCATGAATTCAAGGCTTCATACAGTGATAGGGAAAAAGTAGCTCTGGTCCATAGCTCTAATGCGTTGCATTTAGAGCTATGTTACTCTCAACTTCGCATGAACGCAGACCAGCCTCTCCACTTTAGCGTAAATAAAAAGAACGTTTTTGCTACGCACCAAAACAAAGGCGAGTTGTAAAAAATGTAAGCACTGGGAGTTGCACCCTTGTCACATAATTGATTTGATAATTCAACCAAAAATGACAATTTCTGTCAATTACTTGATAGCCTTGAATTCATGCAGATTCATTAGTTTATAACCTTCTCAGTGCAGATATACTCAGTGGAATATTAAATCAGGAATGCGACATGAACGAAAAAAATATATCCATGAATTCAAGGCTTCATACAGTGATAGGGAAAAAGTAGCTCTGGTCCATAGCTCTAATGCGTTGCATTTAGAGCTAGGTTACTCTCAACTTCGCATGAACGCAGACCAGCCTCTCCACTTTAGCGTAAATAAAAAGAACGTTTTTGCTACGCACCAAAACAAAGGCGAGTTGTGTCATTAGAAAGCCTACTTTCCTTAGTGGACGCACTCTGAGCCCCCCACCACACGTATAAACTGTACTTTTTGGCCAAAAGGGGATTTTGTTTCCACCGGGAAAAAAATACTTTTAGTTACTCTGCTGCGCCCTCTACCGATATTGCCCTGAGAATTGCCTCATAGAGAATATTTTTCCACTAAGGAAAGTAGGCTTTCCAATGACACAACTCGCCTTTGTTTTGGTGAGTAGAAAAAACGTTATTTTTATTTATGCTAAAGTTAAAGCTAAAGTTTCATTCAGAGCTATGTTACTCTCAACTTCCGCCGCTCGCATGAATGCAGACCAGCCTCTCCTGGCTGGTCTGCATTCATGCGTTTTATCAGTGTGATAGGTAGCTCATATACATCCTTATAAGCACTGGTGGTTTACTTTACACCACAAAGCAAAGACATTTTTAACTGGCGTTGCGGTCTCTTTGAAACCAGATGTGTAAAACTTTTTTCTTTGCTGAGTGTAAACACAGCAACAGTGTGTTTTGACTGGGTAAACAAATCCAGAACCATGTTTTGGGCTGGGGACATGGTTATGCAACAGATTAGGCTACCATAAGGCCCAATTAGAACCCAGGCAGCTACCAAGCAATTTAACCACCCCACACCTACTTTTATCATGACCTCAATATAAAACATAGACTAAATAGATACCCCAGCGACACACACACACACACACACACACACACACACACACACACACACACACACACACACAAGCCTTGTCTGTCTCTCTGTCTGTCTCTCTCTCTCTCTCTCTCTCTCTCTCACACACACACACACACACACACACACACACACACAAATGTCCACATTCAGATGCTACTGTCACAAATCCAAGGTGGTTGAATGTTAGAGACGTTTAAATAAACAGCAGACAATATGATCATTACGACATTATGGCAATTAAGATAATGACAATAATATAATCATATAAATAATGATACAGGTCGTTCAGAGATGACGAATGGCAGTATAGCCCTGCTGCTTTCCAGCTCTCTAAAAGGTCTCTAAAACTTCATGCATTTTCCTGTAGGCCTCGAGTTAAACCACATGCAGTGACCTGCTGATTAGTATGAAGTGTACGTCACCTGAAGTACTGTATGTCAATCACATGTCATGGTCTTATCAGTAACAAGAATATAAACAGCGTTTGAGCAGGAGAATATTAAAATATAAAACAAATCCATTGGGACATTAAAACCCGATTTAATCAATTCCCACCAAAGACCATCTGCATTCCATAGTAAAGCATTTTAAATTGCTCAATTGTGCATGGTGGTTATAGGCTATATTTATTTCAAGAATACGGATTCTGAATTGAAAATGGAGGTCCCTGGTGTAAACAAGTAGTGCTTTTTCTGCTTTTATCCTAGCAGCAGCTTTTTATTGCCCTGTACTTTCTTTGAAATGCAACTACAAACTGTGAATACAAATTTCAATCAATCGATCATAATCAGAGGGTGAGTTGTTTTGTGATTAAATACAATTGCAAAGTTGTTGAAAATGAGCTTTAGTTTAAGTTGTAAAGGTGTTGTTGACATGCAGGTTGTGCTGCAGCAGATCTGACTATAAACTATGACGTACGTGATATATTATGCTCAAACTTTTTAAATGCACTCACCAGATCTCTGTCGGGGTGATTTCTTTGCCTCTTCATCGCGACTAACTTGAGTTATTATAGAGGACGGATTGTCCATCACACATCCACAATATTAATAGTATTATCTAACGCTTTCAAACTGAACCCCGTGTCTGTACTGTAGCTTATACTTTCGCAATAAAGATTGTTCGACAACAACACAGTGCATTAAACACACATCAAATTAACGTTTGTAAACAAGTGAAACTATCCCGGCGGTAATAAACGACACATCGAATTATCTAACGCGTCCATTTAAAATCATAACCGTGCAGTTATTATCTATTTATCTGAAGACTGGAGGTTAGAAAACATTTGGCAAACAGTTGACAACTTTGATTCAACATGGAGTTTACTCTCCCCTCTAAAGTTTCAGGAGGTAGCTCTACATCCCATGGCCCGGGGGGGTGGTCGCGCTGTGATTGGCTACTCAGTTAACTGGCAACCGTTGAGTTGACGCGAGAAGAACATGATTCAAGATTTAATCTTCTAGTGGTAGCCTGCAGTGCTAGGATATATTTCAACGCTATGATGTGTAGATATATATACATGAACTAAAATTACTTATAATAAATCAACACGCAGAATAAATATTCACTAAATCCAGCGGTTGCCCTAGGAACCAACTAGCCAATCAAAGTGCGACCGTTTATATGGCCCTTCGGGATATGGGATATATACACTACCATTTTCAAGATCCAAACATGGGAGTGTGTGTGTGTGTGTGTGTGTGTGTGTGTGTGTGTGTGTGTGTGTGTGTGCACTCTGTGTGTGTGTGTGTGCACTCTCTGTGTGTGTGTGTGTGTGTGTGTGTGTGTGTGTGTGTGTGTGTGTGTGTGTTTGGGAGGGGGGGGGGGGGTCAACAAGGCCTCCCATCACTTAAAGGCAGCCCAAACCATTACAATCCTTTAAAGTAGCCAAAAAATAAGTTATAAAAGATGTGCTGAGGCTTTATCTACACATCATACGGAAGCCTTAATTTTATTTTTTATTTCAGTGTATTATATTTTTTCATACAGTAGTAATATGACGTGTGTGTGTGTGTGTGTGTGTGTGTGTGTGTGTGTGTGTGTGTGTGTGTGCGTGTGCGTGCGTGCGTGCAATGCTTTTGCATGCTTTACAGTGAAAGATTGGACAAAGATGCAAGACAAGATTAATTGGAAAATTGTCATGACTGTGTGTGTGTGTGTGTGTGTGTGTGTGAGAAAAAGAGAGAGAGAGGGGGGGGGGGGACAGTGTGATATGAGTCTTGCTTATTAGCCAAGCTAGTGCATTCTAATTTTCTTACAGTACATTAATCATTCAGATAAACTCCGTGTGGGGGTCCCCGGAACATCCAGACCCTCAGGAACGTGCCCAGTGGGCCGGCCGGCCGGGCCGGTTCCGGCGAGCCGCCCCACGTTCCGAAACGTTTGAGAAATGACAGAGTTACCGTGTAGGGGTCCCCAGGGGGTCCCTTTTCTGTACTGTACTGTACTGTACTGTACTTTACTGTAATACCTGAAATCATATACAGTTAATATGTATGTGTGTGTTAGGCTGCACAACAGTGACACTGAAAACCAACCAAATGCTATTTTTGTGCTCAGACACAGCCAGCCAGCCACCACTTAAAAAGAAGCAATGGATTTCCAATTGTATCAAGTTTATTACATTCTATCATAAAAACATTTTAAACTTATTTTTTCCCCACATATAAACACCGCAAATTGTTACATTTACAAATCTTCAACCGTTCAAATTCATACAAAATTCAACAGAGCAATTCACAAGACATTCTATTCTTACAAGAACTGTGCATGTACTACGTATGTATATGCAAGTATGTTAATGCATGTGCACGTGTATCTGTGTATGTACTTATTTAAGAATCTATGTCAGTATGATGTCCAAATAGGTCAATATAATCAAACCTTTGCTTTATTTAAACCAATTAACAGATCTATTGTGAACTGTACTCTAGCAGTAATAACACATTTACACGATACATCATTGTGGACATTTAATCCATTTGATCAATCAATCAAAAATCAATCAATCAATGAGGCACTGATCGGGTGATCATGCTTGGAGCAACTTGACCAACCAATGGATAGCACTGAAAAACCACAGTAGTTTAACAGTGTGTATGACTTCTCCTAGTAAACTGCTATCTACATTATTATTGACTGTCTCCCATACGACCCTATTAACAGTTAACTCGAGTTATTAACCACAGAACGATTATTTTCAACCACAAACTGTAACTGCTAGGTTATTCTATGAAGTTTCATCTGTATTGTGTGAATCCTATGAACACCGACACACGAACACAGTCCCCACGTTTACCTTGTTCTGATGATAACATATTTGGAAAGTGAACCAAAAATGCTGGCACACACACTCACTCATGCAAATAAATTAACATGGAAAAAAAAAAGTAAACAATTTCGGGGAAAAAAACAGAATATTTTTGTTTTGGTGGTTTTAAAATGTGTGATTAAATGCAAAATAAATTAGCAGCTTTAATCGTGATACCTTCACAAGAGTAGTTTAATACCAAATTTGGTGATATGAACAAGACTGTGCACAAAAAAATTAAATAATTGATAGACATCTTTTCAGGCCGATCGTGCAAAGTGGAGAGCAATGTTCATTTAAACCAAGTATCAGTATGCAATTTCAGAATTCACAATGCGACAGAATTCTTTGAATTAAAAGACACAAACAACCGTGCAGCCAATCAAAGAAAGACAAAATCTGTAATCCTGGTGACATTCTCGCTTTTATACCCACTTCAAATGAGAGTCTATACTTTGTTCCCCTCTGGGTATGGTTTTTATTTAACCGTGGAATTTTACTAGAGCTGAAATGATCCTGCCACAATCTCCTATATGAGAGGGTCCTTTAGGTAATGAATCCTTAAGATTATACCGTTTATAACTCCATGACTAAACCACATGCCCATCTGCACTGGTGCCATTTCCTCTAGGAGTTTGTATGCATTTTGCTATGCAGCAGTGGGATTTCAGAACAGTTTCCGGACAGGAGATGCAACAACATTTTTCCCCGTGGGCACGTCTGCGTTTAGCGCAATGGTTCTGGCCTGCTGCTGCGTAGTTCTAACCGTCACCAACACTTCATTTCAGTTCGTTGGAGCCATGTGTCTCCAGCGTAGGCGGAAGTCAAGTGGAAGTGCGGAAGGCACGCTGCGTCGCTGCCACTCAAGTGACTACTGGCCAATCACAGCGCATCTTTTCCGGGACTTATCAATTCAATCCAAAGGAGCTTTATTGGCACGAGAAAACAAACGTTATCATTGCCTCTGATTGGCCTACCGAACGTCTCCTTCCGTGACGCACCATTATGTTCCTTGGACGCACACGGAAGCTCGGCAAGCTGCCGCTATGCTTCCGGCAAAAGCTTGCCTCCACGTTGCCTACTCTCGAGATACACACGCCCCAGAACCGAAGGAGGGCGTCTCTACCTTTGTATGTCTATGAGTGAAGCGGCGAGGTGCCAGAGGTCTGGGAGGTTTGGGGCGAGCTCTGGTAGGTCCGCAGCAGGACCTTGTGTTTGGTGGCGCAGTCGCTGCGCCGGCCATGCTGCTCCACCAGGAACTCTTTGAGGCGGCCGGTGGTGAAGGTGAGAGTCTGCCGTCTCAGCTTCATCAGGTAGGAGTCCTGGAGCCACGCGTGGGTGAAACAGTCCTTGGTGGTCGGACGAGCCCTGGAGTGGAACACGCACACAGGACAAAATGTGGAGTTGAACATAAGCAGTGGTGGAAAAAGTACTCAAATTTTTACGGCACTCTTTTACTTAAAGGGACATTTCATCTCTGGAAGAAACTGCAGTCACGCAATTGTAATAGTATTTCTATAACAGTAGAACACTTTGAAATCTTCACCCTATGGCCAGAAAAATTATGAAGTCTGTGTATTTGACTAATTTTTAATTTACAGCAGCAACACTACAACGTTTCGTCCTTACAGTCTTACAGTAACTAATTCATTCCTCCCACTGCTGTTGTACAGTACTGGCTCGTCTGCCAGTGAGGGGTCCTAAAACACAGCAAATTGTGTCTCGAAAAGATGCAAGTGAGATGCACCACTGTGGGTTCAAACTGCCAGACTCCATAGTGGTGGGGAGGTACTTTACCCAGGCAGGCGCCACCCAAGAACCCTAAGAGATTATACCTTAACCCATTTTGACCTGAGATCAGATTAAAAAAATGTCTTCTAAATCCTGACAGTTTCTATATTTCTATGTCAGTCGTTCTTCGATTAAAAAGAAATAGCAGACCTACAAACTCGGTGGCACGCTATGAGCTTGTAGATCTGCTATTTTGGGTTAAATTAAATTATCACTTACCAAGGGTAGCTACTCAACATCTTCTTGAGAAAGGCAGAGGCACTTTGGGACACATTCTGGTACAGTTTGATCGGCTCAAACTTCGCCATATGGATTTTGGCTTCCGTCTGCAGAGGGTCCTTTTCTTGAAAAGGCAGTCTGCCACTAAGCCTAGTCATCCAAAACAAAAACACAGCCCATCAGAGTTTGAACATGAGTTTGGACAAGAGTCCAAAATCTGTCCTCCCAAATAAAATCTGCATTTTTAAACACATGATGCATTCTCTGATATTTGTAAAGATTGAGCTTTTATTTAACAGCAAACACAATTTTGACGACCTTATCTTGAACCACTTATTTTCAAAATAGTAACATTATAACAATATAAATGAGGTAATAAATACTAATCCCCAGCCCCTTCTTTGCGAGGTATCTGGGATGACTTCTACAGCACTCACATGATAAAGGCGACAACTCCCAAGGTCCATAAATCTGCAGGGGGTCCCACCAGGTCACCCTTCAACATCTCAGGAGCTGGAGCATACAAGTAGGAGCCGAAATTACAGAAATGCCGCAACCAATAAAGCATGTGTTCTATTAGATTCCACTCCATTCCATTCGATTCCATTGTGTCCTAATCATTAATGAAACTATTCTATTCTTTGCGACCAAACCAATTGCACAGGTAGAGAATATTATTATTATTTCAAAGTTTATGGTAGGAAACTGTGGCTACGAAGCAACCGACCCGGTTCTTAGGCCATCAGTCAGAGCCCCAAAATGAATTACGAATTGAGTGTGCAAAACCATATCCATATACGTAAATTAATAGAGGATAACACAGAGTAGCTTTTTCATATTCTTCACACATTGTTATTTTCACCTCTAGTACATGATAGGTGAATAGGTAAAAATGTAATTAATAGTTCACCATGAAACGAAGACAATGATTTATTGTAAGTGTATAATACGTTTTCTGAAATTATGCAAAAAATAGAAAACATAGAAGGGGTATCATATATTAATTGACTTATATTGACCCCATAAACAATTTAATATAGGTATGGATTTTCCACTCAATTCGTAATTAACGTTCCAATTTTGGAGCTCTGTCTCAGGGACTAAGAACTGGGCTGTTTCAACACTGGTGGAAAACGGGCCTTCAATTCAAAATTCAATTACATTTTGTGTCAAAACAAGTGGTCTCAAGACACTTCACATATAGAGCAGAAAACCGACATAGATCCCACCCAGAAGCAAGCAATATTGCGACAGTGGTAACGAAAAACTGGCCTGTGAAAAGTGGAAATCAAACACTCACCCATATACTCCAGGGTACCCGACGAGGACTCGTACGGTTTGAGGCTGAGCGGGTTGAAGGTCTGAGCGCTCCCAAAGTCCACGATCTTGATGACGTTGAGGTTGGTCACCATGATGTTGTCTGGCCTGAGGTCCAGGTGGAGGACACGTCGATTGTGGAGATACTCCAGGCCCTGGAGGATCTGAACCAGGTAGCCCACCACGTCATCCTCGGAGTAACGGAACCTGACATGGGGGGGGGGAAATCATCCGCGACAAGACGTGAGACCAGATTCTACAAAATGTCTCTATATAAAATGTTTCTATATCAGTGGTTCTCAAACTATTTCTTGTCAAGGCAATTATTTGAATTAAAAATGTTGGCTGTGAAAAAATATATTATGCAACGATTTGCACACATTTTCCAGATTTTCAAAAATAGCAGATCTACAAGCTCGTAGCGCAGCACTCTGTGCCATGCTATGAGCTTGTAGATCTGCTATTTTTCAACAGCTAAAGTTTAAAATATTGGTTAAAAGCTAAGGTGACAGAGATTATTCATATAGAGGGTTTAAGTGGTTCAAATAAGTTATGCTTATACTGTAATGGTAGAAGTTCAATGACCTAATATTTGCTGATAAAAGATATTCTTAGTGTGCAGGGGCTGGATGTAAAGACATGGGACCTCAGCCCAAAAACTGGCTACCATCCTCATACAATTTCCATTAACCCACATTAAAACACTGATGTTGACTAATGAAGATGAGTTATGCTGAGTTAAGCTATGCTGAGCTAAAAAACTGTCCACTTCGTGAATATACAGTCCCCGGCCTTGGAAGTGTTTCTGTGTGTCTCAGTAATTGTGTGCGTGTGCGTGTATGTGTGTGTGTGTGTGTGTGTGTGTGTGTGTGGAACCGTAGCAGGTGGCGTATTTATCATTCAATATATTCCCATAGTTCAGCAGCGATAGGATTTAAAGACAGGAGCTGCTTACCGTGCTATCTGCTATCTCTCCATACCAACATTGCAGTGTTAGCTAACAACGTATTTTGCACTTTCTGGTGTGAAATAATTCGTGATCGTGAATGATGACTCCTGTCAGTGCTAATCTCACACCAATCTTCAACCTAAATCACATTGATCTGATGAGATCAATAATGCACTATATCAAATTACTAATCATAGTGCTTTATTGATCTCCGAAGAACAATGGGATTTAGGTTGAAAATTGGCAACGTTTTCCTTGAAATGACTGAGTTCCATCCTACTGTACCTGTCTACGAGGCTGTAGAGGAGCTCTTTGCCCGTGCAGTATTCGGCGACGAGCACCAGGTAGCGAGGCGTGACGTAGGCCTCGTGCAGAGCCATCACCTTGTCGTTGTGGAGACACTTGAGGATCTCGTACTCCTTCAGGATAACCGCCTTGCTCTCCTGGTCGTACGGGACGATCTTGGCCATGTAGACTTTGCCAGTCGCGTTCTCCCGGCAGTCACGGATGACGCCGAACCGACCCCTGTGAAGATAGAACAATATGGCTTTGTTAAACTTCAACTGAATAGAGCGCCGAAGTCCTGACGTCACTCGTTCATCCCCTGGTTTGCGGAAGTAAGTTCTCTATGGAGAATAACATTGGGTCATCTTAAAAATGATTCTCATAAGAATTGTGGTCCACAAATAAACAAAACTGTCTCTGTGATATTGTCTGGGAGGTGTCTCTGTATTGTGTACGACAGTCAGTCAGTCATATTTGATACAGTCTGTTACAGCGAAAATGTAACTAATTCGGCAGCAGTTTTCTCTCAGTCAGTTGATTCTTCATATCCATATGTGAGTGAAACCGCAGGGATGATTTGTTTATTCTTCAAACACAGTTCTTATATGAGGCGATCTAAGATCCCCCTATGGAGATTATATAAAAAATAAAAATAAATACACAAACCCGTGGAATGGCGCCCTCTAGCGATTTTGACGTCAGACTTTGTTGCTCTATTGTTTGGTTTTTTTGGCCACTGTGCAAAAGTGAGTGTACATCCATGCCACCAGCACAGAGGTGTAAATGTAATTGATGGAGGTGCCATTAATCAATTTAAGGGGCAGGTGCTTCCTCTCTCCAAAGCTGCTGACTGAATGTACATTTTATAGCCTTCTGATTATTATAAAACATTTAAATGTCTATACTATTTTTAAGGTAATAATAACTGGGTAATAAGTAGACAACATAGACACTCTTCGTCTGCACGAGTGAAATAATGAATGTAAACATCCATATCTCTGCTGTCGGGAGGAAACCACTTAACTCCAAAATGTTCATTTTTCAGGAAATGAAAAACATACATTGGGTGTTCAATAGCACTGAATTATGCTAAAAAGAAATCAAAAACCTCAAAAATTGAGTTATGAGGTTTCCTCCCGACAGCAACGATTATAGAAAACTCCCACAGAGTTAGAAGATCAGAAGGAAAATGCATCTAGTTGCTAAAACTGTTTGCTCATAGTGAGTTGCCATACTGCAGGGCAGGCCTCTCACCTGGCTCTCTCATCCAGGAAGGTGTAGGGCTTCTGGGGCACCCCCTGTCGGAGAGCGCTGGAGGAGGGTGTGGCGCGCCCCCCCGAGGTGGGGGTCCCTCTGGCCCCCGGGGTCCCCCTGGCGGTGGGGGGGCTCATCCCCTCGGCGAGGGGACTGAGGCTGGACATCTGGAGGACGTGGGGGGAGAAGGAGGTGGGAGCCACGCGAGCGGTGGTGGTGACCACTGGGAGCGGGGCGTACGAAGGCACCGGGGCGGGTTTGGTGGGCGAGGACGGCGGCGTGGCGAGGATCGGGGGAGGCTGCGGCGACAGAGGGGGCGGGGGGCTCTGGGTCATGGGCGACACCACGTTGATGTTGGGTCTCTGGGGCTTCGGGAGGACGAAGGGCGGAGCCGGCTTGGCCGCCGTGGGAGGAGGAGAGGGGAGTTTTGAGGGAACGTCCTGAGCCGCGGACAGCGTCGCCGGAGAGGATTTCATCATCGCGGGGATGATAGAGGATGCTGAGGATGGGGGGGTGGTGGGTGCAGTCTGTGCCGTTTGGGACGAAGGGGTAGTCGTCGGTAGAGTGGGGGAGGGAGCTGGGGGTTCTTTGGGCGAGGAGGCAGAGGACCAGGAGACGACAGTGATGGATTTAGGGGACGCTCGGCTCTGAGCCGGTTTGACTTTGAGGGGAGGAATGGTCATGGAGGAGGTGACCAGTGGCGGGGTTGGGACCGTCTGCACGACGGCCACTGGAGGCGAGACCCCTCCCACTGCAAAATAACACAAAAGATATAAATAGGTTAAAGAACATTCACTAAATACATTCACTAAAAACTAAAACGCCGGGACAGCGCTCCACACGTCCCAAACTGTTCTCCCTTCTGGCTCCAAAACTATGGAATGCACTTCCCATGCAATTAACCGCAGACTCACTACCAATCTTCCGTCGTAGTCTGAAAACCCACCTCTTCAGACTCAATTTTAGCCTATAGCACTTGCCGTAGCAAGGCTTTGTGTAAATAAAATAAAAGCGACATTATCATGTTCAAAAACTGGCAATTTTGAATCAGTGTGATTTTGTGCTATTATAGTTTTAATAAAACGTAAATGTTCTAATAGTACAGCATGCTAACTCTTTGTGGCGATATATGATACCTGATGGGTTTAAGCTGACTTTAGGAGACAGGTTGCTGTAAGGTCCCTGTCCAGCTTTGTTGACACAGGCCACTCGGAACCTAAAGGTGCCCCCTGGTGGCAGGTCTGTGACGTTGTAGTAGCAGTCTACCACTCCAGTGGCCACGATCAGCCAGGTCACATCTCCTGTAGAGGAAACAAAATAATAATAATTGAAAACTTTAGTTACTATAGTTACTTTGGAGATTTTCATTTTGATTAGAAAACACACATTAAAAAAACACTTCAGCCCTCGGCCCTACGGCCATTTGAAAATAGCAGATCTACTTATAGATTGGCTATTTTCAAACGATTTTGTACACATTTTGAACTTGTAAAACGGGACATTTTGCAATATAAGTACTTTTACTTTTAGCACTTTAAACTAAAGTACATTTTGATGCCGATACATTTGTACTTTTACTCAAGTACATTTTTTAATACGGGACTTCTACTTGTAACACAGTACATCTATATTGCAATATTGATACTTTTACTTTACATGTAAAACATTTGAGTACTTTTTCCACTGAGTGCAGCCAATTGGCTGTTCTCACACTAAACCCTAGAGGGCAGTGTTGTGAAACAGATGGAACCAGCTACAACTGGCATGTGGTGACTGGTGAGAGGGAAAATTCGAGACACAAGAAGTGATTCGGCCTTATATTATGAAATCAGTGTTTGAGAATATGAGACATTGTGCGTAATATCATAGTATTCTGACATTGTTGCATTGAACCATCTCTGTGTGAATGGTGAATTTGGATTTGAAAACAATTACTTTTGAGGGACTGCAGTAGGCAGTCCCTCAGAGCTTTATTAGTGTTGCTACTTTTGATGAACTTGCATTCATTCATTTCAGCAAATAGTATATACAGTATATTTATATATATATTTAGCAAATAGTCTCAGAAACCATTCATAAATGATTATACTTTGTCACGTGACATTGTCGCACAAAAGAAGGGAAAAATAGCCGCGATGAAATCAGAGCAGGCTGAATAGCAGTGATTTGATTTTGATCCCACAAGCACAGATCTGGTGACAATTACAAATGTCATGCCCTGCTATGCAACGTATCTTCCATGTGTAATCTGATAGATACTGACCTGATCCTCTAATCCAGTGGTTTTCAACCTATTTCATATAAAGGCCCATTATGTATTCAGCATTTGAGCCACGGACCGCCATTTGATGACATTTAGCCTTGCAGACCCAAAACTAAAGAATATCTTTGTTTGGATATTATATTGTCCACAATTCCATGCTGTAGGCCTATTGATGTGGTACCATAGGAGAGATAAGGCAAACGTTATTTTACATGCTCTAATTGTGTAGATGTCTTGTGCAGCTATTTAACAATAATTTAACTCTTGAGAGTGTAAAATGAAACCGGTTTCATTTTACACTCAATTACATTTGGAATTCCCGACTTTTACTTGTAACGGCGCATTTCTATATTACAGTATTGATACTTTTGCTTAACCCATTTTGGACGGGAACCCCTTTTGGTGTTTTAAACATTATGTTATAATTTAGCTATTTTTGGGAAATCGTAAAAATGTGTCGCAAATCTTTGAATATATATTCTTTCAAAGTGAATGTTTTTAACTCAGGTCAATTTGAGTACTTTTTCCCCCACGACTGGTTTCCACAACTCACCCTCTGCCCTCCTCTCCAGGTTGTAGGAGCACGGAGCCTTGGTGTCGGCAGGTTTCCAGAGCACCAGGGCCGTGTTGTTGTATGTCTGGGGAATCTCAGGGGTTCCTGGACGTTTGGGGACACCTTGGAGAGAAAGAAATATGTGGGTGCAGGCATGAGCACAAATCAGACATCAAAGGGGGCTTGAGCCCCTGCCCTTTTAGCTTTTAAGACTGCCCTCTCCAGACCATGAATGCCAGCATTTACTATAGTGAAAGAAATGCAAATGCCCCTTTTTCCATGCCAGCATTCAGGAGAAACTCTCCTGAACTTGAACGCAACATTTTGCGTTAATTTGTCCTCTGTATAGAAATCCATGTCGTACGCTGCATCCTCAGTAGCTAAAGAGTGCTCTCAATGCACCGCACTTGTAGATCAGCTATTTTCGATAACTTTGGCCAAAAGTGCCCTTTTGTGGAATTTCAGCCCGTGCCCCTCTGACATTCTCGGCACGTCCCTGTGTCAGATCAGCGCGATAGCGATTCGCCATGCAACTCCTTGCAACCAAACGGTTTGCGAGAGGTTTCATGTTGTTGCATGCAACGAATAACGATCATCCCCAATGGCATTTGTAAGGAGTTGCACCGGTGTGACTGACATGTCCTTAAAACCGTTTGGTTGCAAGGAGTTGCGACTAGTTGCATTGGTGTGGTTCGGGCAGAAGGTGCAAGAGCTGGCTAAGGAGGGAGAGTGCATGGCCCCCTGGATTAAGTGTCCTTGCACAATGCACAACCCTTAACCTGATAAGCAGGTTCTCAGCCTCGCCATCCGCACACAGAGACGGAACACACTATTTTTTTCCGCCATCAGACTTATGAATAGACATTGAACACTATACAAGGCCTGGACTATATGGCCATATGTCTGGGGCTAATGAAATGGCTTTCTGCACTTTTGCACCTGAGATCTTGCACTTTTCAGTAGTTTTAGTTTTAGAGGTGATAGTTTTTAAGCAACTTAGTTTTAACATAGGTTACTTGACACTAGACTGCAGCTGTTGTATGGGTTTTTAACGCACAATGAATTTCACGTGCCTTTTACTTTGTAACTGGTATTGCTGACAATAAAGTTGAACCTTGAACCTTGGTGCCTTGCATGGTTTCCTCTGCTGTAGGTATGTGAATGGGTGAATGTAATGCACATTGTAAAGCGCTTTGGATAAAAATAAAAATATTGACATTCAAGTTGAATATCACTTCCGTCTACCGCAGAGAAACAGGACAAGAGATAAAACGACAGACGATGATAATATAATATGATAATCCAGATTTATCTTCAAGCTTGATACCACCTCATATGTGCCTTCCCTTAGTAATCGTGCACCAGATTCACATCAACTTGATTTCATGCAGCGTGAAAGAACGATTACATACTTCAGACAGTCAAGATTCAAGAGGTCGAATAGCTCAGAGCTAAATAATACATAATTCATCCTCCTTAAAAATCTGTCAATAACAAGATGTTAAATTTCACACGAGCGACTGCTGATTAATATGAGAACCAACAAGAAGCCTTAACTGCTAAAAAATGTAATACACAATTCATCATCACCCAAAAAATTCTATCAATGACAGGATGTTCATTTTAACAGGTGCGCGTGATACAAAACACAGGGCATAGCGATGCTTTTGCTGTTCTGCCAAATCAAACCTGACACTAACATCCTCGGCACCAGATTCTTGCTGTGTAGTGTGGTTAACAAGGGAGTCAGGCCTTGAGGGGTAATGATCTGCTGGATTTGCTGTCAGAATATCAAGCAGCAGCAAACAGCGTCAGTGATCCAGATAAATAACACCCCATGGCTTGTGTCCCTGGACCGATTCAACCCCAAGTCAAGGAAAATAATGGTAAAATAAAAATAAAGAAATAAACATATTGCACCTGTTGTAGCAAAGGCGCAGTTTGCTGCTGGAGCCTTGCTCCTCTGAACAAGGCTGGTATAATTTAAAGTAGTTTTTTGTTGTTGTTTGTACAGAGCAATCCACCGCAGATGACTCAAGTCACAACAACGTAATTGCAGCGAGTGCCATTCGATCACATGAATTAAGTGATTAATGTGGGAGCAGTCATTAGACACAGACATTAATATTCATTCAGGCATTAATATAGTCATATTGTTCATACTCTAATTTAAATTAAATTATGTGAAATCCCCAATGATACATCACATTATGAAGACAAATATTTCAATGAAAAGCCAATGAGTATTTGCTCATTTGGTACAGACTAATCTCTCAAGACAGATTTCTACTGTCTGGCGCCACGTACTGTAGTCTCATTAATTTTGTGTTCATGAACAGGAATGAGCTTTGTCTCAATTTAATACAAATACGAGACTGTGCTCACTTTGCGAAACAAATGACAGCACAAATGATATTTGAAATATAAAAACATAATTCTTATCATCGTCCAGATGTGTTTTTCTTAAGCAATATCATGGAATATAACAATGATAATCTTTGTTTACACCCGTGCAGTCACAAGCTACTTACAAGCTAACGACAATGTGCAGGAGCTGTTGATGGTGCCTATTGGGTTGGCGGCCACACATTCGTACAGCCCAGCATCCTGGCGAGTTGTTTTCATGATCATAAGAAGCTGCCTGCCGTCTGGATGGGAGATCAGGTTCATTCTGCCATCCACTTCCAGTGGTTTCTTATCTGGAAAACACACGATCAGGCCACAAGACATGTTGAAGCATATTAAAAAGTCACACCCGTGTGAAGTGAGTGGTGCAACTCTGTGTGGGGGTTCCAGCCCCACCGGACTGCACCCAGGGTGCCGGCCCGATTCCGGCGAGCCACCCCACGTCCGAAACGTACTGTCACTGTACTGTACTGTCACTGTACTGTACTGGCACACGCAAAATCATCATATATACAGTTAATTTGTTGCATGTGTGTTTGTGTGTGTGTGTTAGGTTGCGCACAGGTGGTGAAAACAGCCATGCTGTTTTCGTGCTCATACCCACCCACCCAGCCAGCTACCCAGCTACCCACACACATAGCTCCGTGGTTGCACAACTCAATAACTGAGAGATCTAGGGCCCTACCTTGCCCTTACCCATTATTCCTAAACTTATTTGCCATTTTCTACTATATTGAAAAACATTTTAAAATAGTTATGAACTAGCCGATCTACATCACACGTTACACGCTACATCATGTTGTGAGCTTGTAGATCGGCTATTTTAACTATTTTAAAAGGTTGCTCAAAATAGTAAAAAATTGTAAATATGTTTAGGGATAAGGGGTAAGGGTTGGTGCAAGATATTGCCCTTAGTGTATTTGTTTTCTCCCTGCAGTGGTCCCATTGTATCTGAGCAAAAACAACAGCCAAGCAAAACAAATTGGGGATGTTATGGTATTGAAAATAAAATGGTATCATACCTTTCTGCCATGAGATTTGTGGATGCGGACTGCCAGCTGGAAGACAGCTGAGCGTGACAGGATCTCCTTCCAATAAGACATGATCTCTCAGCTTGATGTGGAACACGGGAGGGAAATCCGACGCAGAGCGGGAAAACTGTTCTGAGGCGGCGTCTTCTTTGGGCACAGATGAAGGCAGATCCGTCTTGGAGGGTGTTTTGTCTCTCTTGCCCCTGGTCAATCCCCACCTGTCCCAGCGCGATCGTCTGTCACCCTCTGCGATCTGGGAGACTTTTTCGGAATGACTGCTTGAAGTGGACTCGATCGACTCCTTTGAGGCACCGGTGTCCGTCTGCTTAGCCAGCTGATTCTCAGGAATGCCCATCCCTTTGAGTCCACGCCCCTCTGATTGGGAATGACGATGACGGCTGAACAGAGGAGTTCTTTTCCCCTCCGATTTTGCGTCTGTTTCAGTCAGTCTCTCCTCAGACTGACTCCGGAATTTTGTGGATATTCCTGCCACCTTGTTCTCGAACTTATGCCTCATCGCCAGGACTGGAGAATCGCTCACCTTCTTCTGATCCTTTTGTCCGGGATCTTTCTGAATACTCTCTTGAGAACTCTTCTTAGCATCTTTCTGAATACTCTCTTGAGAACTCTTCTTAGCATCTTTCTGAATACTCTCTTGAGAACTCTTCTTAGCATCTTTCTGAATACTCTCTTGAGAACTCTTCTTAGCATCTTTCTGAATACTCTCTTGAGAACTCTTCTTAGCATCTTTCCTCTCTTCTGACTGGGTCCTTATTTTGGCAGAGATGCCAGCTACTTTGGACTCAAACTTACGCCGCATGGCAAAAACAGACGATTCTTCCATCTTTCGTTGTTCTTTCTCATCCAAGTGCCCCTGTGACACTGCACTGTCCAGCTCTTTGGTATCCAGGGACTTACTTCGACCAATGGCCCAAGTAACTCTTCGCTTGCCGGGAGAAGCTTCGCTTCCCTTCTGAGGCTTGTCCTTCTCTTCCTTTGGTTTCTCAGCTTTTTTGTCAACTGAAGACGACCTCATGCTCCGCAAAGAGAATCGTCCAATCCGCCCCAACCCCGACTCCTTTTCCTCCTCCCTCAGATCTTGCACAGATTTGGATTTCTCTTGAAGTCCTCTGGTTACCATCTCAAGAGGTGATCCCAATGGCCCTGGTCTGTAAATCTCCTCACCGCCCTCACCAGCCTTCCGGCTTAGCACGGGTGATTTATCTTCCGATTTGTTTCTCGTCAGTTTCCGCAAGCCACGGGTCAAAGATGACTCCCGTTTCTTAAACTTGGCTTCAAAGACCTCCTCCGAGTCAATGTCTTTGATGTCTGTCCTGAGTAGAGGTTGGTGGGGGGTGGTAGGACGCTCGGAGGCAGAGGATGTGGACGCAGCACTCCCAGGGCGGTCAGTGGATGCCACTCTGGCATAAACAGCAGGATGTTCAGGTAATGAAGTGGCACTGCCGGATTTGGTTTTCTCAAGTGTGGCTGTAGTGGTAGCGGGTGTCGTTGGGGAGTGGTTTTGGTCAGACTTTACAGGTGGCACCACAATGCTTTGAATAACACTTGCGTATGCAGATGTCGGTTTGCTTGGTGCGGGTGCATCTCTGGGTAAATGCTGGTCTCTTTCTACTTCTTCTTGATTAGAATTTATTTCCTGCTTTTCCTCCGCTTGTTTTTCATCATCGTGTTCCTCTATGACAATTATTGGAGCTTGTGAATACAAAGTAACTGGTTCTGGTTTATTTGCCTTTTCCGAGCTCTCCTTTGTTGATAATGGCACCTCTCTCTCGTCTTTCTCTGCATCATTCGCCTCACTACTGTCCATCTCTTCCAGTTCATGGTCTTTCTGCTTTAGCTGCTGGTCCACTGTGCCTGGTGACGGTGCCGAGGGTAGAATGAAGCACATGCTGTGTGTGGGCGAGGGCGAGGCAGGCATTGATTCAACCATGGTTAGCGCTGCCATTGAAGTGTCTTCTTGGAGCTTGGTTCCTTCCATGCTGCCCTGGCTTGCTGATGGGATCTCCAATGGGGCTCCGAACCTTCTGTGTAGGGGCATGGGCTCGGAATCCCCTTGACTGAAGGAGGCACTTTTTCGGAAAACCTTAGTCTTTGGCGTATCATCCCCAGGAGTTTCAGAAGACGCAGCTCTGGTGAGTGACGGTGGCCCCACTCTGGATCTCCTCAAGTTCCGATCGAGGGACCCCGTGCTCCTCTCATCGTCCATGCCCAGAGTTTCAAACAAGGGGCCTCGCAAACCACTCATCTTCTTGTCGACGCTTCCTCCCCGGAGTAGCCGCTGTCTCATTAGCTCCAGTTTCAGAGCGTAGTCCTCCTGGCTCAACTTGACCCCACCGGGGCTTGGACTGCGATTCGGCAGCTCCATGGAAACTGCCTTTTTCAGGCAGTTTTTGCTCGTCTCCGAATCCTTGTCGGCGTCGGCTCCCTCTTCAGCATCGATATGTAGAAGCAGGGCCGAATCAGCAGAGCTGCCCCTCCTCATGGTAGCCCTCCTGGATTTGATCAGTGAGTCCTCGTCCGATTCCACACTGGATCCTTTTTTAAGGGGAACTCGTTTGGTCTTCACGGCTTTCTCCTCGTCGTCGACACTCATCTCTTCCTCCGCCGTCGTCTGATCGGTCCCTCCCCTTCCTGCCGCCTCCTCTCTGTCCCCCTTTTCACTCGTTCCTTCGACGTCCCCTTTCGGCCGCCCAAATTCATCTTCATCCCCGGGGATCTCGTTGAGGGACACCCTGGAGCCCGAGAAGACCATGGACAACGGCATGGGGATAAAAGGCAGCTCGTCTACATCTTCATCCGAGTCCGAGGATGAGGAGGGTGGTGGAGAGCCTTCCTTCAGATGCCGCGCCACGGCGATGGAGATGTGGTTGGTCGAGTCGTTGAGGAGCTCCTGAATGGTCCTCAGCACCATCTTGGATTTGTAGCTGACGAGGGAGCGCTGTCGTCAGAAAAGACTGGTTAGGACATGGTAAGAGGGAGGTTTCTGCGTATGAATGTGCACTCTCTGTTGCATATTGAGTTGTGGGGGGGGGGGAGTTACTGGATACACTATAGCAGGGGTCTTCAATGTTTTTCAGGCCAAATGTTCCTATCACACAATGAATGTGTCTGCCCCCCCTGTAGTAATTCTGAGGACCCCCTAGGGGTCCCACACCTCCTGTTGAAGACCCATGCGCTATAGTGTATGAGACACATTTTCTTTTCATGGCCCCATGAATTTACAACATTAAAATGTGTCTAACTTTTTGACTGAACATGCCATACCTGCCACCGTCTTCTGGACAGAACTTGCTTCAGCATTGCTGTGCTGATACTTTTGTTGGCTGACGACTGCAACATACAAAAGAAGAGATAAGTTAGTTCACACAAGACTGACCCAGATACTCTGTTTAATAGAGAACTTCAGCGCCACATTTTATATCAAATAGCAAATTGACACGGGTTTTCAGCCACCGAGCTCTTCTTTTGAAGAGCCACCAGCTGATTTGATGAAAGTAACAACTAACAAGCAATAATTTCCGGGGCACTCGCTAGATACTTTCGTTTTCATCACAAGCGCTGATGCGCT
The DNA here is from genome assembly GCF_963924005.1 of Protomyctophum bolini. Lineage (NCBI taxonomy): Eukaryota > Metazoa > Chordata > Actinopteri > Myctophiformes > Myctophidae > Protomyctophum > Protomyctophum bolini. The sequence goes on along the minus strand of NC_137885.1, from coordinate 17,630,265 downwards.
GTCACCTCAATTTAGAGATAAACGCCGCTAAAGATAGTCACTAAAAGATAGTGTGGACGGAGGGAAAATAATCAAACCAACGCTGAAGCAAACCGTTGCCGGGCGACGGAGACACCAAGAACCGGTCAAAATGATAATAATAGTGATGCTGGATGCAATATAAACTAAGGGGTTGTTCGACGTCGTCCTATAGGCGATCTGGGACTTTTATAAAAGGTTGTCCAATGTCGCCCTAGGTGAGTTAAAAACTTGAACCATTTTCCAAAAGCAATAAAAATAGCAATTAGCTAAATCCTTGGCCTAACATCATAATATATGGAGAGCTTAATGTACATAAGAAACATTCCTCAAAATATAAACTTACCTTGAACCAAGGATGGCGAAGGCACTCAACTGCACTGGGCCTCCTAGGAGATGTAATAAACAAAACGGTTCACATAATAATAATCGAGAAGAGCATTTGTACCTCCATTAGGCAACACTTACACGGCGCTAAAAATACTTTGACACTGATCTTAAATCTCAACTGTTTGTGAAAGTGGCCATGTGGTGTCAGAGCAGTGAAACTTAACCCATTTTGGCAGGAACCCCTTTTGGTGTTATAGCATTAAGTTATGCTTCAGCTATTTTTGAAAAATCGAAGAGCGACTGACATAGAAGACATTTTTTAGAATCTGATCTCAGGTCAGAATGAAAACTGTCAGGATGTAGAAGACATTTTTAGAATCTGATCTCAGGTCAGAATGGGTTAAATCTCAACTGTTTGTTAAAGTGGCCCTGCGGTGTCAGAGCAGTGAAACTTACAGCCTGTCCAGAACCAGGAGCTTGATGATAAATCCCCTGGCCTCTTTGCAGAGGTCGGAGAACATGCTCTCCTCAAACGCCACGTTGGCATTGCGGATGTTTAACACAGTGACTCTGTCATTCTCTCCAGCAAACGGAGACACACCAGTGAGGCTGAAATGAAAAAGAATCATCACCGAGATAAGAAACAAACATCCACATTTTACCCACACAAACTCTATATTATACTTATTTGAACAGAGTCTATACTATTTTCCCCTAATGCTTGACCCAGAATAGGGACACTAGGGTTCATGTGGGTTATATGCTTAATTTCAGATCAGGCCGGTGTATAGAGACAAGGGCTATAGGATTCAAACCCTGGTCTTTTGCTCACAAGGACCATAATGTGCACTGGATGAGCCACCAGACACTACCATGTATATATTTAATTGAAACTATTCAGGTTCTAAATACAAAAAACAATGATGCCATTGTATCAGAATGTGTCAATAAAAATGCTAGAAAACACAAAAGCATAATGTTTTAAGTCTGGTGTATAAATGTACCAAAGATTATCCAAACTACAAATGATGTATATGTATATCGTGAATAACTCATGCACAGGACATGATTGAATATGAAGCCACTTACCAGAGGTAAGTCATAACACCAACAGGCCTGTTGGAAGACAGCAGTGATGTAAGAGGATAAATTAATTTGGGTATAGAAGAACAGAGGCCATAGCAAAGGGCCAGTCTATTACTGTTCCCCCAAAGGCATGGAAGCAGGTGTCTTTCTTACCAGATGTCTGTTGCCTTGGAGACGGGGTTCTGGTTAACAATCTCGGGCGCTACATATTCTGGAGTGCCGTATTTGCAGTATTGCTCCTCGGAAGCTTCAAGTTTTGTGGCGTTTCCAAAGTCACAGATGCGGATCTGATCACTGCCGGAGCTCGCCATCAAAATGTTTTCCGGCTAGGAAAGGAGATTTACATTGCAGAATGACATTTCTTGAGAAAGGAGGAGAACACGTTTGCCGTTTCGTTATTTCCAATGATAGAAATCTGATATCTGAAACGTGAGACACGCATGTGATAAGGTTATTACCTTAATATCGAGGTGGACGATGTCCTTTTGGTGAAGATAGCTGAGGCCCTCCAAGACCTGCCGAACGCCGGAGCGGACCTGCGTGGGGAAATCATTCTGTTTTAATCAGACCGTTTGATTTGGGAAATCAATAAATCATCTTTGGAAGTCACCACGCCATACGATACGGCCAAGGCAGCTGGTAAACAAACCTCTGACTCCATAACGGTTGTTTTCCTAGCCATTCTCTCCAGTAGCTCCTCGTGACAGCTTGGAAAAAACAGTTGAGGAAAGTACAAACAAGATGGCTGAAAATGAAAGACATAAGTTGCAGTCCAAGAGGCCCGAAAGTACAATCGTCATTCCCACCCACCCGCTCCTGCCAATTCCACTGACCCGTGTGATTCAGTGACACGTCCAGAGATCTGTGATGGTCTGTGAGAGAGCCAATGATCTGTCACAATCTGTGACAGATCCAGTGATCTGTCGCGGTCTCTGACAGTGACAGACGCAGATTCTGTGCTGACTCACAGCTCTCTCGGTTCATTGTGGTGGAGGGTGGATGGATTTATTCTTTGCTCGCTCCTCTCAAACACAGACATAATGGACAGATTGGAGTGGTCCTGTGTCCTTGGGATACAGAAAAGTGATTTGTTTTCATCCATGTGCACATTAACATTGTGCAACATGTGGAGTTTTAAAAAGTTTTCTGTCCTCGAGGCTTAGTGTTGAGTGTCACACTGAAATGCAAATACCCCCATGGGTACTGTTAAAAAGATGCCCACTGGTCTGCTCCCAATAGTTAGGGTGGGTATATCAAATACCCCAACAACAACTCAAACAACAATCTCAAACAACGAGGTTTGAGATATATATTTTCTTTTCATAAATCAATGCAATAGGCCTATCTATCTCACAGCCCTTCCCCGCCCCCTTTTCTGAGCTAATGGTGTTGACGTGACGTCCCTCCATAGACATTACATGTTAAAAGACCTACATTCAGAAGCCATAAACGCTTTTTCTGAAGGTAAACTTTATTCTATTTGTGTTAGCTGTCTTATCTTGTTTTCTTCATAATAATATTGGTCTTTTACATTTTAACATTTGGAAACGGCCTTAAATGGTGCAGAGAAAGCAGGTAGGGATGTAGCTCTGGTCCATAGCCTTACTCATGGACCAGAGCTACATCCCTACCTGCTTTCTCTGCCAATAAAATAAATAAAAAGAGCAATACAAAGAAACAAAGTAATATCAATCAGGGGGCAGATGAAAAGGATACAGATCCGTGATGACGACCAGCATGTTCTTCTTCTCGAAGGCGTCGTGGAAGTAGAGGATCCTCTCGTGGTCCAGCTCAGACAGCAGGCTCATCTCCCTCAGAGCCAAGGCCTTCCTCTTCCCCCGGGCAGAGATGAACTTGGCCGCAAACTCCGCCTTGCCCTTCTTCTGGATCACCCGTTTCACGTACGAGAAAGCCCCCCTGCGTCCACAGCGAATGGTGGAAAAAGCACTCAAAGTTTTTATTTGAGTAAAAGTATCAATACTGCAATATAGAACTATTCCGTTACAAGTAAAAGTCCCAGAATTCAAAATGTACTTACTACAAGTAGGAAGTAGTGTATGCAGAATGTCCCATTTGAAGTTTTCAAATGTATAAAACATATTTTGAAAATAGCAGATCTACAAGCTCACAATGTGTTGCATCGCAATGCATTGTGGAGTAGAAGTAAAAGTATTGGAATTTGGCAAAACTCAAGTAATATATCTCAAAATTGTACATTGTAAATTAAGTACAGTACTTAAGTAAATGTACTTTCCATCACAGCCTGCACCCATGGTCACACTGCTACTACTTTAGTCACTTTGAAGTGTGAATGATGGATGACGGAAAAGCCTCGTACAAATAAGAGTAAATAAAGCATAAGGTTATTAATGACGTCACACAGTTTTCTTGTACTCCGTTTAATGTATTATTTATGAATAGTTTATTAGCTATTATCCATGAACAGCAAATTCTAATTAAGAGATAATAAACGTGTGGAAGTGCATACGCACCTATAACAGTTAAGAAATACTGTGTACACTAACAGGCAATGTTGACAATGTGAATTCATTATCAACATAGACATTTACGATGCCGGGGGCATGACATTATCTCTCAAAATGTCTGAGTATTTCCTTTGCTCTCTTGTCCATAAATGTGGGAACCAATCTAGTTGATTTATATACACCCAGTGCTTGGGAGTCGTCCAAAGTTTGTGTTCAGAAACGCCATCGGCATCTCAATAACAAAATAAAATATACTGCTTTTGTGCAAGAGTGATACCTTGCACAAAGATACCTTCTGGAATCCTGACTGAGTTCCAACTCAACACAAAGCTAATAAATCTGTTACGCCTACAAAAAGCACGCACACACGCACGCGCACACAAAATAACAGCTCTACAAGCTCATAACGTGTCATGCTGTAACATGTTGAGAGCTTGTAGGTCTGATATTTTCGGTGCACAACACCAGCATGCAACTAAATGTAACATCTAATTGCCTAATCCACCTAACCCTAACCACAATGTTCTTAATTATAAGCTGAATACCTGAATCTATTTCTAACCATGAAACATTTTCTGGATCAGGAACATTACAGTCCTCACAAATCAATTTCTCTAATTATTCTTCACTTGTATTAGTATATTTGTGAGGGCCACATATCCCTATAAGTAATACTGTAAAGTTGCACGTGCGCGTGCACACACCCCCCCCCCCCCCCCCCTCCCCCCCCCCCTGTGTGTTTTTTTTTTCTTCTTCTGACACACAAATGCACTCACCTCCCTATCTCCTTGTGAATGTCATAATAATCAGCCAAGTGTCTCATTTTCCTCAAAATGGATGCCTCGTCTTCCACTGGCTGGACCAGTTGTTTACGCTCTGCAGGGACAGACAGAGAACATTGGCAAGTTCATTTCTCTAATTGTGCCTGCTGTACGTGTGTGTGTGTGTGTGTGTGTGTGTGTGTGTGTGTGTGTGTGTGTGTGTGTGTGTGCGTGCGCGTGTATGTGTGTGTGTGTGTGTGTGTGTGTGTGTGTGTCTGTGTGTGTGCACGCACGCGTGTGCGTCCGTGTGTGCGTGCGTGTGTGCAAATGAATGCTTGCGCGCACGGGCGACAGATGGTGTCATGTTGATTCATGTCACACCTTGTGCCTCTACTCCATATGCCGCGGATTTCATGCCGGGATTTTCGGTTACAAATCATGTCACGCTCATTTTTAATTCCATTCGCAAACTCACTTAAACTCCAATAATCTGAGGAATTATGACGATAATTCCCTACAAATGGAAGCAAAGCCTATCCATCATCACAGATGATTATTGAATATTATACTTGCAATACAATCTCAATTCTATGGCCAGGTATGAATGTGAGTAGACTCAAGCCCAGAAAAAGACCATTACCTTCTGTCTTCCCTGTAAAAAATATATTTCTTAATTCTTAATAAAGGACAGATACATCGTAGAACGTTATGTGAAGTATAATTTAAACAAAACACAACGATCTCTCTGTGCACAAATACGGTCAGGAACATTACCATTAGCACTGGAGAGTGACTGGCAGGTTTAATGCCACTCCAGAAGAATAGAGATATTGCTTGTTCTGTGAACATTGAAAATGAGGTTCACTTTTTGTTTTATTGCCCTAAATATGACGACATAAGGGAAATTATGGTTAACAAGATGTCTTCTATCTGTGGGGATTTCCTAGATTTAAATGATTATGAAAAAATGAAGACATGTTTTGACAAAGGGACTTTTGTTTTTGTAACTTGTATAACTCTGTAATATACTGTAATGTAAACATGCTGTAAACGTAAATGTTAAAGGGTGTCTCATGAACCCATGAGGGTTGGGCACAATGTGTGCAGGACACGGAAATAAATGCACGATCAAACACAGTTGTGAACCGCGTCAAAAGGCGATCTCGGGGGCTGAGTGAGTTAAGGTGGATGTCAGATGGCTCACCGTTGTGCACGGTGAGTTCAGCCTTGCAGGAGACAGATCCCGCCTGGTTCTTGGCGGTGCAGGTGTACACGCCCGAGTCGTCCTGGCTGGCGTTGAGGACTACCAGGGAGCATTCTGGGTCGTCGTACACGAAGGTGAAGCGGCTGCTCTCCGACAGGAGCACGTCATCCTGGAAATGACCCGATGGGGAAAAAAGTATGTTTTATTAAGTAAAAGGTACTAATACTGCAATGTGGATATTAAGTACATTTATTTATGTGCATGTCCCATTACATATGTTTTCAAATGTATGAAAATATTTTGAAAATAACATCTACAACCTGAGCTTGTAGATCGGCTATTTTCAATAGTGGTTAATGTATATTTTGTAATAATAATGAAAATCTAGAAAGTAACTAGTAGCTAAAGTTGTCAAACAAATGTAGTGGAGTAAATGTAACCTACCTTATACCACAGAATATCTGGATCCGGTTTCCCCTCAACCACCACGGCGAAGCGGCATGTATCCCTGACATCCACATCCAAGTCCTCCATGATGGACTCAAACTTGGGCGACACTAACGACAGACATTAGAATGCATCGGTTAGCCACTGAAACCCTGTATACTCCTATTTTCCTATCAATTATTTTCTCTGAATGTTCTTCTGTTTTGGCAAAATGCTTTACTATTTTCCCCAAATATTCTTCTATTTTTGCAATGTTCGCCCATTCTGACATAAATGTGCTCCTCGGAGCACAGGGCTCCACTAGGGCAGGTAGTCAATCTTAGCCAATCAGGATGAAATATGAGAAATCGGACAGGTCTGTCTTGAGTAATAGCAAAATAAGTGTTGTAAATCACTGAAATCTGTGGGTGAAATTTGTCTCGTGCAAGTTCCGTCACCTGTTGTTTGACACATGTAGGCCTACACTTGTGATGTGACAATAAAGCTCTTCACAACATTTCTTTATTTTCCAGGAAAATGCAGAAATTAATGCCTACACTCAAAAGCCACTGGTTGTTCATTCGTAATGCAATGCATCATGGGTATTGTCCTGTAAAAACGATATAACAAAAAAGTCAAAGTCAAAGTCGTACGATTCGTCACAAGAGAAGGAGGTGCTTGGTACAACATTTGGGTCAATTAAGATTCAACATTACTGGCTGTACTGCAGAAGAATGTAGGGGGAAAAAATCAATACATGCCACTAATTAACTGGAGCTCCTAGGCTTCAGTATATCCAAATTTAATATGCATGAGTGTGACTCACTTCGTTGAGAGGAAGTTGTATGTCCTCCGGCTCTGCTTAATATAAAAATGTCTGGTGAATCATTCATTAATTAGGGGCCATTCATTATAAACCTTCACTTGGACCTCGTTAGCGCTTACATGCACAGTACAAAGGACTTTTAATCAACCTGATGTTTTTGTTCTAAAATCAGGACCAATTTGCACTGCTGATGAGAAACGCACATTCTGGTCCCATGTGTTCATTGGTCTGTGTGACCATTTAGGAAAAGGAAAAGATAAGTAAGTAGTCAAAGTTTTACAAAAAAATGTTTGTCAAATATTTTTAAATTGGCTAATGGGAGGGCTTGGCGGGCGGCCACGTCACTCTGACTCAGACATGACCATAAACAAACCTGATATCGGTTGTATCGGCAGTGCGATATAGGTGAGAGGGACACATACCGGCCTGAACTCTAGATGTGAGGCCCGAACCTCTAGTTTACTCAAACAGCCAATCAACAAGCTCACAACTTGTCGCATCACAACACACGGTGACCTCATAAATCTGCAATTTTTTCATATTTTCCGAAATGTTTGAAAATCAAATGTATTTATTTTTTAGTACCACAGTACCACAGTGTTAATAAATAAGGACAAGTGGGTATTATTATATGGAATAATTATTTTTTTCAGAGAAGTAAACTGTTTTGAATATTATGATGAATACCAGGTTGGGACCTTAGGAACACAACCTTCATACAGTACATATTTCATATCCAACTATATATTTTTTAAATATGTATTCATTCAGTATTTGATATTGTTGTTTTGTTATCTGTCATTTTCCATTTTGTTCCCCACCACCACATAAATCATAGACTTGTGATGTGACAACTGACAATGACCTTCAAGTTGAACTTGACTTGTAGAATCAAGACTGGTCCCCCCAGTCAGTCGAGCCTAGCTCTTGACTGGTGCATGCGCTTCCAGGTGTGTGTGGGTGGGGGGGGACGTCTGTAGGTTATACAGTGCTGCATTCTGTGCGTTGCTGCTTGCAGTCCTGGCTCTTTAGCCGACTGGTAACGTATGCACCTTACTGATACCAGGTCCCGGGTTCGCCTCCCGGCCGAGGCTACACAAAAGCACCAGGCACGTTGTTGCCTGTCATCCTTTCCCTAGCACTGACCTGCCATGGCCATGTGAATGGTGCACAGGCCACTAGAACTGACCTGCCAAGGCCAGGTGAATGGTGCACAGGCCACTAGAACTGACCTGCCAAGGCCAGGTGAATGGTGCACAGGCCACTAGAACTGACCTGCCAAGGCCATGTGAATGGTGCACAGGCCACTAGAACTGACCTGCCAAGGCCATGTGAATGGTGCACAGGCCACTAGAACTGACCTGCCAAGGCCATGTGAATGGTGCACAGGCCACTAGAACTGACCTGCCAAGGCCAGGTGAATGGTGCACAGGCCACTAGAACTGACCTGCCAAGGCCATGTGAATGGTGCACAGGCCACTAGAACTGACCTGCCAAGGCCATGTGAATGGTGCACAGGCCACTAGAACTGACCTGCCAAGGCCATGTGAATGGTGCACAGGTCACTAGAACTGACCTGCCAAGGCCAGGTGGAATGGTGCACAGATCACTAGAACTGACCTGCCAAGGCCATGTGAATGGTGCACAGGTCACTAGAACTGACCTGCCAAGGCCATGTGAATGGTGCACAGGCCACTAGAACTGACCTGCCAAGGCCAGGTGAATGGTGCACAGGTCACTGCCCAGTGGGTTGTTGGCCGTCACCAACAGCTGGCCCATGTCCGTGGCGCGGACCCGCTGGAACTTCAGGCTGTGCTGGTCGTCATCCGGCATGCTCATCTCATACATCCCTGGTCTGTTGAGAAGGACTACGCCCCTCCTGAGAAAAAAAATAAGTCCTTTCCATTAAATTGTTACATGCCAAACCGTCACCGTGTGAAAAATCACACTCAAATGTGTCCGATTCCGAACGAGTATGTAGGAGTACATCCAAAACGTTTTAGGATCCATTTGAATTGTAATTGCCATGGGAAGTTCAGTTCACCGGCACTCAGTGTATGTAAAACAGGTTTATGCCCTTTAAAAGGCAGCCAGTCTGTGAGCAGATGAGTCAGAGCCATTCTAGAAAGCACAGCATGTGCTTTAGATAAACGCCAGCAATTATTCTGCAAGAGTAGGTGTGAAAGTCTTTCAGCGGATGTTTGTCACGACGATGTTGGTAGATGACAGGGACAAGTGTCATTCTACACATTAGAACCATAACTAGCGTGACAATGGTTACATGATATCCATATATAGGCATATTTAAATGCCCTTTTTTTAACATGATCGCCGTCAGGTTGGAAACCTTGTACGTTCAAAACTGTGACTTTTCAGGTAAAAAAAAGTCCCCCCCCCCACCTTGGTAGCCACAGAAACGTCTCAGCTTTCGCATGTGATGTGACAGACAAGACAGTGCACTTGTCACTTCCTCATACAAAGATGCCATTGCCTGGCCCTGTATCTCAAATCGTAAAAATAAAATAATAAAAAGAAGCGCTGCTTATCAACTAAACCGGTTAATCGACCGATAAGGTTATCAAAACGTATCAATTATCAATTCATGAATTAATTGAATCATTCCGATCCCTAGTAGTACCAACCTTTTCCATGTGACCACAGCGTGCACGTGGTTGAGCGTGATGGTGATGTTAGCAGGCTGGCTCTCCACCACATACACAGCGTCAGGCTTGTCCAGGATGACCGGGGCTTTCCTCAAATAGGGACCTAGACGGGGTGGCACAGATGTATTCACATCTCCAAACAACCAGTTCATGCTTCTAATACTGCTTGCGCACATGTTTACTTCTAACTTTGATACAGGTAATAGTACCGTTTTCTCCTTTAATTCCATATGTAAATGAGTCGGGGGGGTGTGGGTGGGAGAAGGGGAGCAAGCTAACTGTACTGCACTGTATGTATGTCTTGTGTATTTGTACTGTATGTCATGTTGCACCTATGTGTCTTTTGTACCGTGTACTTGAACTGTAATGTTGTAGTTGTGTGTACAGGACCCCCTCTAAAACGAGATGCTGCATCTCAAGGGGGCATCCTCTCAATATAATTCGGACAATTCTGAAAATAAACATTTTGAAACTAAATCAACATAGGATGAAACTACTTTTATCTAAACCTGCTTTTACATCTGGCGTTAAAGATGGAATGCCGTGATTTTCCCGCGATACCGTTGCCTATTTGCGATATTGTGCATGCGATAACGATAACAATATATTGTTATCCTTACTCCGTACCTCTGTCTATGAGCTGGACCAGGTCAGTGGAGGGCGATGGCTTGCTGAGGGTCTTGCCGGTGGACGCCAGCACCCTGAAGGCGTAGCGGACCCCCTTGGACAGAGAGGTGACCGTATAGGCGGTCTCCTTCAGGCTGGACGCCACGATGGTCCACTGGATGGAGCCCAGCGGTTGCTGCTGAACCGCATACAGCAAGGAGCTGGAGTCTACACACACACACACACGCATTCATTTTAGCTCGCTAGCATTGATGCTATGATTTAGCATCCAAGATGGCAACCAAAACCGGACGCGCATCACAAAATAATTGCTTCTCGTCACGTGGCACCCGAGCACCACCACTTTTGTCCACCAAGCTACTAATATACAGTAGACTGAAGTAATTAAAGCGCGTCATGTTTTCATGTTTGGAATTGTAAAAACTGAAATAAAAAAATATATCAGTATTCAAATATTGACCTGCAGTTCAAAGTTATTTATTATTAGTGTCCTCGGGAGGCAATTAGGTTTACAGCTTCCTTGAGAAAAAAAGATAAGAAAAGGAGGGTGGCAGGGAAAACACACAAGGGAGAGAAAATGTGATGCCTTGATGAAGAAATGCCTTCTTGAAGTGCAAGAGAACAAAAAAAGGCTGTATTAATTGAAGATGGGGCCGCATGTGGCCCCCTGGCCGCCAGTTGCCCATGTATGCCATACATCTTTTCTACGAGGAGTCCAGAAGAACATACTAAATGTGTGAACAAGTCGGTAAATATTGCCTAATTGTTAATTTACTACATTTTAAATTATTGTCATTTCAAGATGAAGATTAAAAAAAAATCCCCTTTACCTAGAGAGCTGTCCAGACGCTTTGGTTTCTTCCAGCTGAGCGTGATGGTCTTCCCTGTGATGGCCTCTACCACTGGCGGTCCGTCGGGGGGTTCAGGAACAATATCTGTCACGACGAAAACATTCATCTTGCAGTTTATCTGAGAATTTAATCTGCAATGGTAACGATTGTTTTTCGTGCCAATTTGACTGCAAGCATGCATTCAGATTTGCACGCACACGCGCACACGCACACACACACACCTGTGATGTAGAGGTGCGCGTAGCAGGCCGCCTTTCCCACTTTGTTGGAGATGACACTCTTGTAGACTCCGCCGTGGGCGTGGCAGACGCTCCTGATGAGCAGACTGTGGACATCCCTGTCTGGAGGACAGAGACACAGTGTCAGCTGGGCTCGCATGCAGTCCCCCCTTTCAGAATCCCTGCCCTTTTCCTTCTTCTTTCTAATTATTTGTTCGGCCCAATTTGTTTTGTTTATCGTCATGATTTGTCAACTCGGCTGTTGGCTTTGTCCGAGGCTTAAATGTCTTTTAAAATAAATACTTTTGGAAACATCTATGGGAAAAATTAATGGGGAATTATTTCCTGGTGTCCTCGTCGTTCTGAAAGGCGGGCGGGACTGCGACGCTCTATACCGAACCAATCACCGCTAGAGCCCCAAACACTGTCATCTTGATGTCATAGGATGCTTACGGTGGGTCATTTTGCGCTCCTCGGTGCTGTCGATGCGCTTCCCGTTGTGGTACCAGGCGATGGTCGGGTACGGCAGGCCCGTCACCTTGCACTTCAGCACGGCCTCCTTCCCCTCCAGCACCTCCACGTCGCCCAGGGGCTTCACGAAGTCCGGCATCGTTCTCTTCTCCACCTCGCTCTCCAACACCTCGGGCTCCTCCGGGATGGAGGGCATCTTCTCCAGCTTGGCCCTATAAACAGAGAGAGAGGGGGAGAGAGAGAGAGAGAGAGAGAGAGAGAGAGACAGAGAGACAGAGAGACAGAGAGAGACAGAGAGACAGAGAGATACGGTATGTGCATAATGAGCTTTGAGGACATGATCAACTTTCCACGTTTAACCACTTGAACCCTAGCGTCCGTCTTCTGGGCTTATCACAATGGTCCAAGATGAAACGTTCTTGTACATCGGCTATTTTCAGCCAAGAGAGTTGGTATATAAGAGCTATAAGAAAGGTAGGATCATAACCTTTCTGAAAAAGGTGAGGTCATCAGTCAAATAATACACAGTATTTCCCCGAGCACAAATACGAAAGCGGTTAAACATAGAGACATGTTAACTATCATCGACATAGGAAGTCACATTATGGCCTTTCATTTGGCAACTTGACCTTTGACCTTGAGCTAAAGGTCAAACTCAAGGTCACTGTTTATTCCAGTATCTGGCACCGCTTGTTCTTTTCAGATCTGTCGAGGTTTCGAGATCCTCAAAATTAAGTGAAGATGTACGAAGAAATTTGTTTCATGTCTTCATGGCTTCAAATTGACATATTGTTTGTCGGACCCACCAGTTTTGGAGATATGGCTTATAGACATTCTCTAGTATGTGAAGAGTCTGCCAGTGCTATTAACTCATTTTGGATCCTGAACAGTTAGTCTTGCCCGCCTGTATCAAAATTAGTACATAAATGTTCCTACATGTGAGAGGAGATGGCGGCGCGCGGCTCCTGCATGTAGAGTTCGGCGGTGCTCTCGGCCTTGCCGTGGAAGTTGTGCGCCATGGCGGTGTAGAAGCCTTCCGTGTCGGCGCTGACGTGGCCGATGACCAGCGAGCAGCGGCCGCCCTCCCGAAGGATGCGCACGTCCTCGCTCTCCTCCACCGGGGTCTCTGGAAGATGGGTTTGAGGGCAAAGCGTTTCAGAGAGGTAACGACAACATCGAGACCGGCCGGACATGGATTCGAGCTGTGGTTTTCAACCATTTTCATATCGAGGCCCATTATTAATTCGGCATTTGAGCCACGGACCACCATTTGATGAGATTTAGCCTCTCACACTCAAAAATAAGAATATTTTGTTGGATAAGATTTTATCCACAATTCCATGCTGCATTGATGTTGGTACCATAGGAGAGATAACAGGCAAACGTTGATCTAATGACTACGTTCTCTAATTGTGTAGACTTCTTGTGAATTATAAGTATTGCAGATGTTTAACGATAATTTAACTCTTTAGAGCGTAACGTGAAAACAAATGGACCCATAAGGGTCCATTTGGTTTCATGTTACGCTCTCAGTTGGTAAGCGTTTGTAAGCGCTGACAACGAGCGCTTCCAAACTCTGACACTTAGAAAAATAATTTGGCGGAGGGTGTGTAGAGCCCAGGATCACATTAGATAACTGACACGGGTGAAAAATGGGTTACAAAATTGTGGAATAAAAATTAAGAGAAAAAAAAAAGGAAAAGAAAAATAATCATCTGCAAGGAATTTCTTGACAGGAACACACACACACACACACGCAAAGCAAAACCTCTGGGTCTAACAAGAAACCCTTACACTACACGTTAAATAGGTTGTTAATTATTTTTACCGAAATGCATCCAGGTGACGCTGGGAGCTGGCGACCCGCTGACCTTGCAGTTAAATCGGGCCGTGCGACCTTCGATGACCTCTAGGATGTCCAGTTTGCGGGTGAACAGCGGCTCCTTGGAGGGCATGACCTTCAGGCGGGCGCTGGACGTCAACTCCTCTGCAAGGAGAAACAGAGAGGAGCGAGCTGACCCATTTTCTTCAAACTAAATTACAATGTACAATTTAGGCATTTAATCCAGAGTGATTTACAGTAAGCAAGAACGACACATGGTAATACATCAAATACATCAAAAAGAAACAAATAGTCATCAAGAATCATATGTAAGCTATGTACGAACCTAACATCCGTCTAGCAGTGGAATATCGATACAATGAAACTATGCATATACACTATTGAGTGCTATGTCTACATAAAATGCTATCTAAATTACATTGTTCAGCCTTTGCATACGACTGCAAGGTCGTCGAGGCTAGGGCAAGTGCTACGGCAAGTGTTACGGGCTAAGATGGAGTCTGAAGAGGTGGGTTTTCAGACTAAAGATTGGGAGTGAGTCTGCGGTTCTGATTGCAATGGAAAGTTCATTCCATAGTTTTGGAGCCAGAAAGCAGAAGAGTTTGGGATGTGTGGAGTGTTGTCCCGTCAATATGACGGCCTGCTTCCCTCCTTTCTATAATAGGTGTGTGCATGTACAGTATGTGTGTGTGTGTGTGTGTGTGTGTGTGTGTGTGTGTGTGTGTGTGTGTGTGTGTGTGTCTGTGTGTACGTGTGTGTGTGTGTGTGTGTGTGTGTGTGGGTTGGGTGGGGGGGATTATTTGGAGGTCTCGTTCACCTTTGGCAGTGCTTAGCTTGCAGGTGTAGGTCCCACTGTCATCCTCATGCACTGAGTTTAGCAGGAGACGGCACCTGTATCATGAAACAATGAGTCATCATCAGTTATCTTCAAGGACCATCACTCAGGAACGACCTCCCTGAGATCAGGTTTGATGAAACAGTGTCTTTCCACTATTTAAAAATAAATAAATAATATATATATATATATATATATATATATATATATATATATATATATATATATATATTGTAGAGTTCTCTTAACCCATTTAGGGGTATTTCAAAAATGTTATATTGCTATATATATATATACTGTACATAGCAACAAGAACTCCAAAAGGGGTTCCCGTCCTGATGGGGTAAACCGCCAAAAGGGTTTCCGCCCATGTTTTATTGCATATACATGTTTATGGTTAAAAAAACTAAATGCTTTATAAACTATAGATTTTTTTATATATTACAAAAAAAATATCATTGAACAGCTGTACAAGCATGCGAATGTTAAACGTCTTAAATGTTCAACGACACAATTAATCACCTCTTGCCATCAAAGTGCATCTTGCAGTTGAGCAACGCCGGCTGAACCAGCTTCCCGTTGGTCATCCAATCAACTTCCACGTCCGGAGGTCCGGTCATGTGACACTCAAACATGGCCGACTCTCCCGCCTTCACTGCCACGTCCCGCACGTCCCTGACGATGGTCAGCTTGGTCGCTACCGGCACCGCTGCAAAGATGTTTCAAAGAAATGAGCAGAGCCTGACTTAAAGCACCACTTTTCATATTCAACGTTTCAATGTTCATATAATTGGTCCTTACTAATCATGATAAATTACATCATAAATCATTTTTTTATCTACTCGGTTTGTGTCTCATGGGAGGGCTGTGGGCAGTTCAGTGATATCATCAACATGGGGAATCCAAGCTAATAGAAACTGCAGGCTTTCTATGCCTGAAAAGTTGCAATGCAATAACGGAAGCCATTGTGTCTACGATAATAAATATATATTTTTAAATCTTGTTTAAAAGAAATCTGCCTAACGATGATGTCACTGGTGGAAGGGTTTCTGAACTGCCCACAGCCCTCCTATAGAGCGTCGCAGTCCCGCCCACTTTCAGAACGACATTAAGACATTTAAGCGGCGGACAAAGCCAACAGCCGAGTTGACAAATCATGACTATATTTTTCGAACAAATAATTAGAAAGAAGAAGACTCTTTTTCCCTTTTCTTGTTTAAAAAAAAGAAGCCGTTGCATTTGAAAAGACGGAGATCTCTGTCCATCATGGCAGTCGGGTGTGTAGTTAAACTGAGGCCAAGCATTTCCGTACCTCTGACCTCCAGTCTGCATTCGCTCTGCTTGCTTCCATACTCGTTGATCAGCTTGCAGACGTACACCCCGGCGTCGGCCCTCTGCGCAGAGGCGATTCTCATCTCGCTGGTGTCGTCGTCGTCGGTCTCGCGCACCGCGAAGCGCCCGCCGCTCCTCACCGCCACCCTGTCCTTCGACCTGAAACGATAAAGCAGCCGTCACCTGCGGGTTACACTGGCGTCACAGCGATGTTATGCTCAGACACGTGTCTGTGGTGGGGTTCCCTCCTCCGCGGGTCAGGAAGGACCCGATGTGAGGTGACGGCCTCTCTCCACATCACATGATTATGTGCAGTGGTGGAAAACGTACTCAAAGTTCTTACTTAAGTAAAGGTATCAATACTGCAATAAAAGCCCCATAGATAGCCTTCTGGTTCAGGCACCAGTGAGAAAAGGTATAATTTCATATTCGTATAAGCTAATTCAGTCTCTATCCTCTGTATACGAATAGTGTGAAGGAGCGTTGGGTGGAGGATTTGGAGATCTCTGACAATCTTTGGCAAGATATTCTTAGTCGTGTTCACACTTCATCGGCTTGCGCTAGACATGGCCTACTCATCTGTCATCACTGTCAAGGATATACGATAACATTGATCCCACCTGTGAAAAATGTCATCAGACACCGGTAACATACATGTTTTGGTCATGGACTGAATTCTTTGAGACACTTACAGTATTAACTGGGACACTTATAGTGCCTAACGCTGTTACAGCACTTACAGCGCTGTTTGGCATTTCTCAACTGCCACTGTCTAGATCTCAAGCAGACCTTATAGCCTTTGTAACACTATTGGCAAGACGCCTAGTACTTATGAAATGGAAATCGCCCACCCCACCCTCCCATACACAATGGATTAGAGATATTTTTAATAATTTGCAGCTTGAAAGGATTAGATACATAATGAAGGGCTCTGTCGCAAAATTCCACAGAGTATGGGACCCTTTCCTTGTCTGTGCTTTATTCCTCTGTAGTTTCCACAACTCGGCGCGTCACCCTTGTTCCTTAAAAATCGGCACCAGCACACTTCTCCTCCATTCCTCAGGCATCCGCTCGTTCTCTAAGATCCTGTTGAACGACCTAGTCAAAAATTCTACTGCCACCTCTCCTAGACACTTCCAAACCTCTACGGGTATGTCATCAGGACCAGCTGCTTTTCTATACTTCATTCTCTTCAATGCCTTCCTCACTGATCTTTGCAACTTCCTGGTTCACCACGGTTACCTCTTCTACTCTTTGTTCTCTCTCATTTTCCTCGTTCATTAACTCTTTTAAGTATTCTGTCCATCATGCCATCACACTTCCGGCACCTGTCAATACATTTCCATCTCTATCCTTAATCACCCTAACCTGTTGTAGGTCCTTCCCATCTCTATCCCTCTGTCTTACCAACCTGTATAAATCAGTCTCTCCCTCTTTGCTGTCAGGCCTAGCATACAATATACTATAATTCTTAGCAAGCATTTAATAGGCTGCCGAGTCCCGACATTTTCTTGCCCATTGTTGTGGAATCTTGGAACTCATAATTCTACTGTGCCTTTTGTTCTGTTTCATCCTGTGTCACACCATCTTATCTGTATGACTAAAAGGTTTGTTGACATGTAGGAACAGACTGTAGGATGAAAATGATTCATCTTTCAACTGTATGCATTTTCTGTCCACACCCTCTACTCATGTAACTGCTTAAAAAGCTAACCAGAATGTTAATACTTGTTCAGTTCTCTCCGACGTCGGATGAGCCTATGCTGTGCTGCTGTAACATTGTTCATGTCCTTGGTGGTTTTTAGAGAGCATTGCTCATTATTCTGTACACTTTGCATAATGAATTCTAAGTTCTGTTCTTCCATCAAGTAGACTTTCATGTAGATGAAAAAAAATGTTTTAATATTTTTCACGCTCACTTGTCTATTAGTGTCTGTTTGGGTGTGAAAAGAATGCTAAACTAAACAGCACTTGCTGCCAGTGACCTTGGGTACTGGGTTTTCATTTATAATGCACTGGATTGTGATGAGTTGCACGATGTCACCTTTTGAATAAATTCAAATTAGATTCTGCTTCATGATTCATGTTTTCAGTTTGTTTCCAGATTCAACATAAGTAAAGCACAGGTTTGAAACTTTGGGCTGCCCTAGTGGCTCTTACCAGTAAACCACAGGTTTGGGCTGCCCGAGCACTTTGGCACAGATGACGACCTCATGGCCCTCCGTCACGCTTTGGTCACACAGCGCCACCTTTTTAAATGGAAACAAGCGTTAAGACGGACGGCGCTAATAATGTCCGGACGCATTTCTGCCTTGAACTAAGAAAGAACGATTCTAACCTGAAAGGATGGAGGGTCTCGGAAGTGGACGTGTTTGACTGAAGCGGGCGTCTCCCGGACCTCCATGGCGTCTTCCTGGGGGCTAAGGTACTCCTCGTCTGATTGGATGGGGCTGCCAACCTCCTTTTTCCCACGAGCTGCACCAGATGGCTCTAGAAGAGAGAGAAAAAACCCCCCAAAAAACGCTCTGTAACTATTTAAAGAAAACCAATTAACTACGGTACTAGTTATATCAGCCAGGCAGGTAAGGCTGACAAAGGCCAACAGGTCGAAAGTCACCGGCCATCATTAATTGCTGCTGTGGCTTATTAAAGACTTTAAAACTTTGTTCGCGAGTGCGGATGGTTCCTTTGATGTTCATCGTGTCAAGAATCTGCACCCAGTTTGACCTACAGTTCTTTGAGTTGAGTGTGCCTATAGCCTTTGAAGTGAGTTGACTCAACCCGTCAACCACTTTCAATCTGGCGTGCCTATTTTGGGCATGTCATAGGCCAAAAAACATCCCAAAGACTTTATTAGATATGTGCCCACATTCTCCAAGCTTCTACAAGCCTCATAACGCATTGCGATGCATTGTGAGCCTGTAGGTCTGCCATTTTTGTGCCAGGTTTGAATACTGGCTTCGGGCCCGGGCTGTGCTGAATGTTATTCCACGGCTAAGCTCATCTTCACTGTCCTGTCGGAACCAGTGATAAGTGTAAGTACATTAACTTAAGTACTGTAATAAATAAGTACAATTTTGAGGTATTTGTAATTTACTGGAGTATTTCCATTTTCCTAAACTTTTACTTCTACTCCACTACATCTCAGAGGCAAATATTGTACTTTTACTCCACTACATTTATTTGAAAACTTTAGTTACTTGTTTATTATTACAAAACATACATTAAAAATAATGGTTTAATTGTATATATAATAACATACAAATGGTAAAATTGTACTTAAGTAAATGTACTTTCCACCACTGCTCTAGATCAGTGGTGGGCTGTGAGGATGTGTGCCCCAAAATTATAATTGATAAAACACAAAGATTTTGTGACCAAGCCGGAACACAATCAATTGATTCATTGATCATTCAAATAGCTATAGCTCTGAAAATGCATGTGTTCCATCCGCTGAACACGACAGCAGAATTGGCGGCTGTGTTAAATGGGTGGGCCGTGAGATTTTCAAGTGGGCCCCGATATGATCCAGAAATGTTTAAGAACCACTGCTATAGATAACCCAATACCAAGTTTGGTCATCCTAGGCCTTATAGTCAGGATTCAATTTTGGGGGGGGGGGGGGGGAAACAGGGGAACATTTCTTTAATCACTTAAAAAAAATAGTCAAACCACAAGCTCACAACGGCTGTTCAAAATGCTCAAAAATACATTGCATAAATAGCAGATCTACAACCTCACAACTCGTCACAGCACGATGTGTTGTGAGTTTGTAGATAGGCTATTCATCATACAATGTATAGGGCTTAAGTGGAATTACTATAGGATACCATCAATGATATGATCTTGCTTACTGTAAATCGCTCTAGATCAAGTCTGCTAAATGCCTAAATTGTATGATTTCATCATACTGTATTCTTCAAACATTGGCCATCTCATCTCATATTAATCCCTACTATAAAATCTATCATCCATATGGAACATGTTATTTAGTGTTAATCTCAGGGAATGTGTGCGAGAGAGAGAGAGAGAGAGAGAGAGGGCAAGAAGATGGTGGCTTTCGTTGGAGCTGCGGATGCCAGCAGACCACTGGAGTTCGTCTGTTTATGTGCTCGTCTCTCTGCAGATGAAATCTCTCTGCCAAGATGAATGCTTGGCAGCAAGCAGATGAGAGTTATAGGTGCACTGTACACACACACACACGCGCGCGCGCGCAGCCACACAGTCACGCACACGTTTGTTAGCTTGTGTGCCTGCCTCTTGGAGTGTGTGCACTCGCGCACACACACACACACACACACACACACACACACACACACACACACACACACACACACACACACACACACACACACAGTGTGTGTGCACTGTGTTGGGAGAGACGAGAGATTGAGGCGCTCTCTTCAGCGCTGCGCTAATCATGTTCAAGGCGGATATATCGTGTTGAATTGCAGCCTGGTTAAAAGCACTCGGAGAAATTAATTAATTAGAAACAAATGGTCCGAATGTGCACTCGGAAATTCCTGCCGAAGTTCGAGTCCTAAAATAAGGGCTAGGGTACAGCCTTAACACACACACACACACACACACACAGTAGTCAAGTCGATAGTATAAACACGCAGATACACACAGTAACCTACCTGTACACACTTACTGGCACACAAGTACACGCACAAACTGTGTAGGTGAACATAACCTGCATGTGCACATACAAACACTCTCTGAGAGGAGAGAGAGAGAGAGAGAGAGAGAGAGAGAGAGAGAGTGCCCCCGGGAATCGACAGAAGCGATCTTAACTGAACATATAATGAATTAATCTTTTAATCCCTGACCCAATCACTCTCTTATTCCCCTGGAGTTCCAGAGCAGAGCACGGTGTCTGGACTCCAACCAGACGCTCAAAAAAGAAACCCTAGTTAATTCACAGCATGATTGATAACTCTCTCTGGCTCTGCTACAGTAAGTCTCTCTCTGTCTCTCTCTCTTTATGTCTGTCTCCTTCATTGTCTGCATCAGCCTCAGACTCTTTATCTGTCGTCTCCGTATCTCTTTCTTTGACCGATAACATCTATATATAGAACAAAGACCACTACAAAGATAAAAAGGGGAAAAAAACTATGAAGCTAATCATCATGGAAGTGTTTTTTACCCAGGCACTTTTCATGTGACATTTTCCGACTGAGATGCACCGTTAGTAATACTTTAACGAGGTAAGCAAGAGAAAGCAAACAGTGGGCTGTGTTGTGTTGTGTTCTGTGAGGTTCAGTTGACACGATCAAGACTCCAAGAGGCAGGCACACAAGCTGACAAGCACAGAGAACAAGTGGGCATTACCGGGGACATAATACTTAAACATAGGACTGACTTAGTGCATATACGAACAACAGACCTCAAAGAAACTCCCCGCAACAACACAAACGTAATCGTTTCAATCCCACACCGAAGCAATGTTGAAATGTCGCTGTAAAGCAGTGAGAAACGTACCTAGAGTCACATCTCTGAGGCAGCGGCTGTTCAGTCAACCGAGCGCTAAACTCCTGGGAGTATTTACGTCGACCTGCCAACTCTTACACAAGCGTTCACAGAACTATAGCCGGGCTAATCTGACAACTCGGTATCATCCTCAATCTCTTTAGCTTTGCTCTTCACTTCTTCACATCTTGTTCACCGCGTACTCCGTTCTTTCTTCTTCTTCCCGATTTCGTCTCTGCTGAACGTTCTGACCAGGCACAGATACTGGCATGCTTTGGTAATCTTCATCTGTGCAGAAACCATTGATTAACCAGCACGTATAAAGCAGGATAATGTGCTATGGATAGATTAACCATCAGAACCCTATAGCGTTCCTATTCTGGGGGCGAACATTAAGAAGAAAAAAAAATAAGTCAGATCATCAAGGTTTTTCAGCTTGTAGATTAGCTATTTCGATTTTGCTTTTGTGTTCAGTAAGAGGGGTCTCCATTCTGATAGTAATAATGTGTTCAGTAACAGGGGTCTCCGCGTCTCTCCAGCTATTTAGCTTCAGAGACACATGGAAATGTATTTTCCAATTGTATGCAACCATGCAGGAGAGAGCACCTCCACAACGATAATTCATCAGCTTCAATTTTACAGCGTTCTAGTTCCAATTTTGCATTTGCTTTGTCTCATCTCATCCAATTTCACTTGTTAGTCCTGTATCCAGTATGAATTCTCTCTCCGGTTTAAATCAAATTGGTATCCATTATCAAAACCTATAGAGCCTTGAGAGACAGGGAACACTGATTGCTATCATAATATGAAGCTACTGAACACCTATCTTAACAAAAAAGAATATTAATAATAATCACGTACGCCCCCTTTAAATATTTCTCTCGAGTTTATTTGGGTTTAGTGAGCCAAAAGCGTACTCTACTTCTCAGTACCAGCTATCATGACTCACATGCATATCCAGAACGTGACAGCATCTGACTCCAAAGCACTGCGGGGTGAAACCTTTTTTTTTTTTTTTTACTTTATTGCAACATTTCCTCCCTGAGACACAAAGCAGACTGTAATTACCAGTGTGAACAACAACAGGATGGATGGCTAAAAATACTCCTCCTTAAGTTAGAGTGCAGTGGCCTAATATGGCCAGACAGAACTAGCGGCTAGCCGGCCTGTGCGCTACTACAGTGTACACGCACGCACGCACGCACGCACGCACGCACACACACACACACAGTTGAGAGAATTGGGGAAGTGCAGGGGATTTAGCTGGTGCACAGTTGGGCACAAGCTAAATCCCCACTCTTGAGAAAGCAGGAGTGACAATGCCATGTCTCTGCATTCTTCCTACTACATTCTCTCTCTCTCTCTCTCTCTCTCTCAATGTAACTACCGGTATACAAAAGCAAATACATACCACCACATAAGTTACTATAATTACAGAATACAAATCATTTCGGAGTTTATTCTAAACCCTGCATGCCCTGTCTGCTGTCAGGGCCCAAGGGAAGGGGAGGTAGGAGGTATATTTGGCCGATCTCGCGGCAAATTGTCTGGGATTTCAAACAGATCAAAGGGGGGGGGGGGGGGGCCGAACGCCTTTAAGAATTAATGGGTTGCCATGAGAACCGTGACTGTGAGGCGCCCCGGCCAGGGATGATGCTGAGTTCCAGCATGCCTTGCAGCCTTTGTAGTCATTAAGACAGCATGTCAAGCATGGGAGGCCTGGCAGATGATTAAAGACACAAGACTAAATTGATTTTACTCACATTATACAGTATATACTAGTCCATACCCGTTTGGGGATCTGACGATATTCATTTTTTTAGGGGAGCTAGCCCCTCCTACGCCCAGCTTTGTCTATTTGTGTGTACCCCATAGTGATTGGCTGAGCAAAGTGAGGATATAGTGAGGATAAAAAGTGAGGACAGAAAATTGAAGACGCAAAAGTGAGGACGCAAATTGTGACTAGCCGGAAAGAGATGATGTATGATGATAAGAGCGCCCCTCACTTCACACGGGTGTGATTTTTTTTTCTTTCTTTGCACTGCGAATAGATTTCACCCTGCAGGTGAATAAGGGCTCTGTCCTGTATCGTCTTTCTTACTGTCAGTAAAACCTACTTGAGTAGGTTAATAGATTTCGGCCTCAAATTTTGAGCACGGCATATTTGACACTTATATATAACGAGTGTCCCCTGTGGCACACCCGTTACACAATGTTCAGCCAATCAGTGCAGAATGGCACACCTTCCAGCACATCACAACAGCCAATCACAGCTCTATACATTTTTCGGCAATTCCACCCTCAAATTTCGAGGACACTACTAAAATGAGTAGTTTAGATATATTAATAGAATTATATACAGTACATATATATATATATATATATATATATCCCAACATAAAGTGTCTGAGCAATATTCTGGGCCACCAGCAGTGTGTGGGAGAGAGCTGTCTAACGAGTTGGTCCAACAACCCCCATGCTTTGACTGGTGTGTCTGTGCATGACGGCCAGAAACAAATGATTCACATCATTTTCATACTCGTCATCAAACCCTTCAGTGAGTGTGTGAACGCCGGGGATTATTTCCATTCTAGAACAGACTGTGGCATCAGGATAGTTGTTTCATCATAGGACAAAGATGAGGCGATAACTCCGAATAACTTCTTGCTCTGCAGTGACCCTTCCCTCTAAATGAGACAAGTGGACCCAAGCCATATGCCAGGAAAACCATGTCCCCACCACAGCATAGTCTCGTGTATCCAGACAACTATATTCCACAATCTCCGAATGCTGTAGAGTCTTATAGTTTAGTTTAGTTTAGTAGCTTAGTTTTATAGCTTAGTTTTCATTTAGTTTTCGCGAAAAAAGGTAGTCGACGAACATTCTTCGTCATAGTATTAGTCGACGATATCAACCATAGGCGGCGGGTGCGTTTTACCTTTGGGTAGGCTATAGAATTGAGTTGGGGGGGGGACTCTCGCCGCGGATTTATTTATTTCTTTCCCAGATGGTCTAAAAATGAGTTATTTAGCATACTTTTACCAATGAATTAGCCTATACACAGACAACGACTTTTGGACGTCTTTTTCTCAAGTCTCGAGTCAGTCAGTGTAGATTACCCGGAGGTGTTGCTGCCCCTCCGGGAGTCGCGGCTCATGGCTCTTCACAGACGGCACAGAGACAGCAGTGTTGCTGCAGTGGTGTGAACTGTGAACCGTGCGGGCACTGAGTTCTGACAGCCGACTCACAGCTTCTTCTTCTGAATTAGGCTACTTTATCTTTGCCTTGAAAAATACATTTTGCGTTTTGCTGTTTCCCAAAACAAACCAGCGCGCGCTACTCTTTGCTACAAAGCGACTGGAAGGACGAGGTTTACAGACACCAATAGTAGTCAATCATATGCTGATTAGGCCAGTTGCCGATCAGCGATCACCAGGGGGCAGCGACAACACACACACACACACACACACACACACACACACACACAATAGCCTTCTATAATGCTGCGCACATATATTATATATATTTAAAAAAATACCCAGCATAATTTTTGGGAAGGCTAAGCCTTCCCTAGCCTTATGCACCCGCCGCCTATGATATCAACACTGCTGC